>NW_017265162.1:0-237426 GCF_001638985.1 Phycomyces blakesleeanus NRRL 1555(-)
CAAAACTACCAGAATCGCCACCACCAACAATATTATTCTTTTATTTTATAATCACTGAAAAATAAAAATCGAAATAATGGCCATATAATAAAACCTCAACACTCGGAAGTCATATACAATATTTCTCTATACCTGAAGTGTTATATGCCACCATTCTCAGAGCTGACCTTCAACTCTCCAAGTCATATAGTATTCATACCACCATAATTCCGACACCTTCTTCGATCCTAATGATGCCATTCAATTCCATCCCATCCCATCTAATTCCATCCCATCGGACATAATTTTCAAAGCTCACGCTTTTCAGTATACTTTTACGCGACTGGGTCTAGACCAAGCGGACGCCACCTAACAAAAAGTCTCGCGATGTTAATCTCTCGTCATTAGCATGCGCCATGAATGTCAAAACTTTGTCACACTGACTACTCACACGGACCACCCACACGGACCACCCACACGGACCACCCACACGGACCACCCACTCACACCGCCCACTTCTCGCCCATATAAAAAATACACTACTATTAAAACTTGATATTTTTAAATAAAAAATAAACTCATATTATTGTTCTCGCGCATTGTTTTATTCAGTTTTCTTCTAATAATAAAGTGTTTCTCTCAATCATTTGTAAAGCAGACATTGTATTTATGGGCAGACAAAAATGGTTTAAAAAAAAATTTTATTAATATTCAAATATATCGTCAGAATCTTAGTTCACCACCTATAAAGGCGGATCCATCCTCCACAGGGCGTAGACCTGTCCTGACTTCGTGGAAGAGAACGGAGTGGGGAGGAGATCGGGAACGCTGGGGTGTGAGGCTAGCTATGGGCTTAAAAAATAAAAGGTGAACAGGGAACGAAACTATCAATCTAAGCTAAGCTAAAGGGATAAACGAAAGCTATATCTAAAGACTACCCACTACGTAAACTAACTAGAGAGGGGAAACTAAACTACCCCACACCCACCACACCCACCACACCCACCACACCCCCCATCCACACCACACCAACACCCATCCATCCGACACGCCGCTGATTCACATAGAAAAAAGGTCAAGATTAGTATATCTATAGACTATACTACTCCCTCAACACAAATGAAAAGGAAATAATAGACTTACCATGCACAAGAGGAAAACAGAGATGGTCTGGCTGGCACTCTTACTAAATAACTGTGAAAAAATTTTATGCTTTCGTCATTAGATGATGACATAGCAGCATGCATAGAAAATTGTAGATCAATGGATTGATTGCTCTGATTAGAAGCAATATAAAGACTTTCATTTTAAAAACCCGAATTTCTTATATGGCTACCCATTTTCGTGAATTGATTTTATATAAAAATTTACTTGACACATATGTTATATATTAATATACTATTTCTTAAAAGAAAGGTTGTAAAACTGTACCACTTTAGTTGGAATATGAAAGAGAAAGTGGTCTATATATATATATATGTATAGACTATAAGAGCATATCAAGAGACTCTTTATATTATCCCAGCTTTTTATTAAAGCAAGTCTCATAAATTAAAAATATTATTGACATGTTTAAAATGCAATTAGTTTTTTTTTTATTTACCGAATTGCTATAGTCGATAAGAGCAGATATCTAGTCTTAGATTATATATATAAATGTATTACAAGAGAACTAAAAGTTTTCACAACTGGGCATAGTAATATATAATATTGAGAGTATCGGGTTTTTATATTAGATAATAAGCAAATATAATAACAAGAATGTTTTAATAAAACATATAAGAATAAAAGGAATCTATACTTTATATAAAGGTTTTGATATGGAATATATATCATAGAATTAACTTTTAGTTATATAATTAAATGTTATGAAAGAAAGAAAGCGCATATAGAAAAAAAAATTATTCTGAACACTCTAATAAACTGACATCATGTTCATCGCACTGCTTGAGATCTTTATTAGAAATAGATCCACTAAGAAAAAATTGGCAATTCAACTAGTGATTATAAAGAATGCTTATAATAGCTTTTAAAATCACTCTCTGAATCGCTCCTTTTTTGTAGTGATATAGTATCTTACTGAAAATTATATAAACTAAATAGGAATTAATTTAATATGTTCTTATAACAGTTTGATCCACGAAATAGCTCGATGGATCATTAACTATCGCATTGTTTTTTTCTTTTTATTAATATATTAAATGTGTGACAGATACTATATATATGTCTTTTCTTTAATCCACCACACACACATACGCACACTCACCCAATTGTCTACCAATATATTGGCTGAACTGGTACAAAATATACTTGATTGTATGTTCCTTTTATATTTTCTTACAAACTAAGGATTATAATCCATAATTCGGACAGAATGCACTTTTTTGTAAACTGTTATTACCAATTGGTTGCGCAGGCGGTTTTTGTGTATCAATAAGCTAAAATAACATAGCAGAATCAATTGACAGGGATACTGTTCCCCATACATAGACTTAAAAACCGCCTAGTTCTCACTTACAATCGCTCAGACAGGATGATATATTAAAGTGGCCTTCACTGCGCCATAATCATAACAAAAAAAACTTTTTTTTATGGTGGCTTGCATCCTCCTTCTACATTCCCCCATTCATCCATCCCGTCATCCTTTTTGAGAATATTCATTCCTTTTGGGAATCGTCATTCATATAATATTACATTTCATAGTAGACAGAAGTCGGCCCAGTATAAAAATAAAACATATGTATGATTAATAAGAACTACAATTTCAGTTAACCAATAAAAACCGAATATGTTATATCAGCAATATGGTCCTGTCCGGATCGGCCGCCTATTGAGCTCGATCTGGACTGAAGGGATATTTCCAACAATCTTGGGCCTTCGGAATCCAGAAGATAATAATATCGTAAAAACATATATGCTAGTAATAATAGTTTTGCTTTCTTATAAATATATAGCTTGTATCATACCTCTCTCAAATAATTCCAAAATTGTTCATATATCCTGTCTCCTCAAGATTCTAATTAAAATTAGATTGGGTTTAATCTATAGATAATAATACAAGATATATTGGAATATACTTCTATAGCCGATTTTTATTCCACGGTATATATTTACAAATCATTCACAATCGCATTGTTATTTATATTTTTGTTAATACTTTTAATGTATGATAGAAGCTATATATAATAATATAATTTAAACTATGTTTTCTAGTATGTTTCATAAATAACACACTATCCAGATCCATACAAATTCTTCTATAATTATACTTAATGAAATTGGATCAAAAAGCATCAAACATTTTACACCAAAAAAGCAAGAGCCTACAGAAAAATATTACCAAGTCAAAATGAAAAGGGTGATATTCATAAACCAAAAGTAACTTTCGAACTAAATATATATAAACTGTTATCATGTTTTGGATTATATTATCTTATATATGTTATTATTATTATTCAACACACTGGCACACACCAGAAGCTACTCCCGAACTATATACATATATGAGCCTCTATCATATTTTGGATATACTATCTTGTATATTTTATTATTATTATTCAACACACGGACACACACCAAAAGCTACTCCCAAAATATATATATATACGAGTCTCTATCATATTTTGGATACACTATCATATATATTTATTTTCCTTTTATTCAATATACGGTTACACACCAGAAGCTACTCCCAAACTATATATATATAACCTGCTATCATATTTTGGGCTTACTATCATATATTTTTCTTTTCTTTTATCCAACACACGCACATACGCACACTCGCACACTCGCCCAATTGTCTACCAATACAATTGCTGCACTGATACAAAATATACATATTGTCTATTTCTTTTTGTGTCTTTTTACAACCTAAGGATTCTACTCAATAATTCGGACAGAATGCACTTTTTTGTAAATTGGTATTACCAATTGGTTGCGCAGACAGCTTTGTGTATCCCTAAGCTAAAGGAACATAGCAGGGTCCATTGACAGGGATACTGTTACCCATACATAGGTTGAAAGACCGTCTTGTGATCACTTACAATCGCCCAGAGAGGACGGTATATTAAAGTGGCCTTCACTGCGCCGTAACCAAAATAAAATAAAAATTATATTTAACGATGGCGTCAATCCTCTTCCTACATTCCCTCCATCCCGCCATCCCACCATCCCGCCATCAACTTTACAAAACTACCAGAATCGCCACCACCAACAATATTATTCTTTTATTTTATAATCACTGAAAAATAAAAATCGAAATAATGGCCATATAATAAAACCTCAACACTCGGAAGTCATATACAATATTTCTCTATACCTGAAGTGTTATATGCCACCATTCTCAGAGCTGACCTTCAACTCTCCAAGTCATATAGTATTCATACCACCATAATTCCGACACCTTCTTCGATCCTAATGACGCTCTTACGCATATTTAAAAATTTCAACAAGCAACATTTGATATATGCTACTACATAATTTGACTTGGATTCACTCGTTTAATAAAGTGCGGATACTTCATACAAGGTTTTGTGTTTTTTTAAACACAAACATCAGACCATTTGTAGGAAAAGTGTAATATACACAAAACAAATGTTTATGTAACATTTATGTGTACACTGTGTTTATTTGATTTGCGACCTCTATTTTAATTCTCAATTTGGACTCTTAGCAGGTTCAAGCCAGTACTAACTCAGATATTACGGAAAACATTCCCGAAAATAATATATATCTGTGATGTACATATATTCAATTGTGAAACACACGGTTTATTATAAGAAATTGTCTGAGTATAGTAAAGTGGCTCAGAGTTTATAGTTTAAGTACAAACTATATTATTATATTTATATGTTTTTATAAAATATGTTTTTGCTATTTGCTATCTACGTGTAACCTCACAATCTTTTTATCATCTGAACTATATTTAAAGTAAGCACAGGAACTAATCGGATACATATATAATGACTATAATATATATATATATATATATTGAATTTTACCCGACCAAACCAGGTTCTCTTTTTATTGTATTAATCAAGACTTTTAAACTAGTACAAGCTTTCTTTAATTATTCTTCTTCGTTTATATTAATTATCAACATTTTATTTTTATTTGCTCTATATATTTAATTTTAAAATTTGATATCTTCGCATATCTCAAACAGTCAAATTTATATCAGCTTCTATCTGAAATATAAAAGTTTAGTAAAGCGTTATATTCACAAGTCTGAATTATTTTATTTTATGGAAAAAATATAGTCTTTTTTTTATCTTCGTGCCAACTTTGACAAGGATTTAAAATTTATTAATGGAAATGCTCCCATAATTTATGTTAAAAAAAAACTAAATTGAACTGATGGGTGAAGTGATTTTTTTTATCTAGAGTTGTGATGTTTGATTTTAAGAAAAGATAAAATCATCTAATTGTTAGAGATACTCTTACAAGTAATCGAACATATAGAATACAATCAAAGAAAGGCATATATTTCAGAATAATCTTCAATATATATATATATATCGATTGTTTAAGTCAGAGGTATCATAATAGTAAACTGATATAAATCGCAATTGCAATGTCTTCTTTAAACACAATAAGAATAAACAAATATTGAAGAGAATTAAAGGGAACAAAGACTCCATGTCTATAAATAAAATAAATTTATATAAAAGCGGATTTGATTTAATCAAATCAAAGCAGATGTTTAAAAAAATTCAATAAACAAGTGAAGGATAAATTGTTTTTAATATTTAATTATATATTTTTTTGTTTTTCTTTGGATTTTATTTTTATTATTATTATTATTGATAATATTCAATATTTAACTGATATTTAGAATGTATACTTGTTCTCAATATATTGTTAAGTGTTTTTTGTATAATAGTGTTTTTTTTTTCTTATTTTTTAATAAAACTTGATATTCCAACATCAAATAAAATTATTAAATTCTCAGTTGATAAGATTCTTAGTTTTGTTCTATTTCAGTTAGATATATTTGAAAATCTCATATAAATCAAATAAATATGTATATTTTATTAAATCTGACAAGATACAGCTCTTATAATAAGGATATATTTTTTTAGTCTATCTTTAAAATTCTTAACTAGGGAACATATTGTCCAATTTGACATTTCATATTAAATCCGTGTCTGATAAAATAGAGTGTTTCAAGTTTAAAGATCTTGAAGAATTCAAGGTTTTTATTTTCTATCCATACTCTATTAATTAGCTAATAACATCTAATATGAAAATATATTACTTAACTTCCCTACGTAAAGTCATGTAAAAAATAATCAACTTCTAAAAGTCTAAAAGAAATGTATTGAAGCTTTTTGATTTAGATATTTTTTACAGATACTTCACTAGTTTCAGAATCCTTTTAAGAAGCTGACTTACTTCTTACGTTCGCCGATGAAAATATCTAAATTTAAAACACCCTAATTGTATGTGTCCTGTCTTTTAATACTACTCAAATGGAGACTGAAAACATCACTTTCCCACTGCAGGAGTAAGTAGCGGATTTCAATTTTCAAGCTAATTCATACTCCGAATATTCGATTTATTTAAAAGCCCGCAGCGCCTCTTATTCCACTCGTTTTTTATTGTCTCTAGCTCTTTAATGCACTTGTTTTCAGCAAAAACGAATTACTAGAACGCAAGATAATTAAACATTTGGTTGAATTATGTAAAATACAAAATATATAAATTTGGGTCAATTCAAACTGCGGTTATAATTTATTTGTTTTTTGGTCTTTGTGGTACAGTGATTCAACTTTAATAAAATAGTACATATGCACTGAGTTATATTCAAGGTGCTGTAATAGTAAGTATATTAAAATCTGGAGTTTTGATTAGAACACATTGAAAAAACACATACAAATACACTTGTGTCAAAATTAACTGGTGATTGCATATACACCCACTGATTTTTTTTTATTTTTAATAATTCTATTGGGTTAGAGAGTGCATCTTTAGTTTTTATATGTTTAAATTCAAAAGTAGCTTCACGAAAAAACTAGAATTATAGCAAAAAAGGAATAACTATATTTTTTCAGAAAATAATTTTATTTTCAGATAATACGCACTTTCTGGAAATTATTGGTACAAAAACAAAAAACGATTTGGTGCAAAAATGGAATGCACGAAATGTGTGGTATACATACCACAATTGAGTGAAATACAAACTCCACAATCCAGAATGGATACTACAATTGCTAATGAACCTGGCAGGGTCACATCTCAGGAACGTAACACATATCAGGCACTCGTACACTTCACACTGCTTCAGTGATAACCAACCATTAACCGATAGAGATCTTAAATTAGGGAACCTGATATCTATATAAACAGTTATGATCTTCTTTATTAAATAAACAACATTCTCACAGTACTTATTGTTCCCTTTTAAAATCCTATTCGTATACCTCACGTGTATACGTGGAGTATTTTTCGTCTCAACACTGTTTTTTGTACTCAAATAAATAAACATGTTTTTACCACCTTCTATTAGCTAGTATATAACAAGCAACAAAAGCTATTTTATTTATTACTGTAGAGTCTCTGTGAATGAATAAATGTAACACATGTTTTCTTTTTACTTCATTATTAAAAGAAACACAGGCGTCTTGTCTTCTACTATTGAACAAAACTTTGAAGAATGCAATTGTACTGAATTCTTAGAAAATAATGATGGATACACCTTAGTATTAAAGAGAGCTGGTCAGCGTCATAGCAAGAAAGCAGCTTTAAACGATGCTTTTAGAAGCGAAATGGGTATTTCATTCACATTATAAGCTTTGCTGCTCTATATGCTGATACCTTTTATACTTCACACAGTTGTACTAAGATATTTAATGAATGATGATGCGGAGTGTAAGACATTTTTATTTGGGTATAAAAAACATCAACTTTCTTATTATATTCTATATGTGTAGCTAATGTAATCCAAAAATCTGGATCTGGGGAAGTTCTTGCTCGTCAGTCTGACTTACCCGTTTTAGATATCTCCCCTATGCCATTCGACAATATGTTTGTATAAAAGATAAAGAAAAAATCTAAAAACAAAGAGTGAAAAAAGTGTTAATTTTTTCTATTTTAAAGTAGGTATGTTTTCGAACAGCAGTATTCCTGAGAATCCTGTACACATATTCATTACAATATTCACCGTGCTATTTGCATCCCGCTAAGTGGTCAATAAGAGCGCATTTGTCTTGATCGAGTTCATCAACGAGCTCATGGACATTTGCAAGCAGGACTTTTAGCTTCCAACAAGTTTGTCTGGTTTTCAGCGCACGACGGGATTCTGTGAGCTGTCTAAAGGCATAAGAAGATTCGTGGCCTGCGAAGATTGTCAGGCAATTTACGAAGAAACTCAGTATGTTCCTTCTTGCTGTGTTTTTGCAAAAACACGTGCTAGTGAAGCTTGTAATTGTGAGTCGACGAGAAATCAACATCTAGCGCTTTGTTTCCGAGCATAGCTTCCATTACCAGTCGATCCAAAAAGCTCTCAGAATCCTCTTCAGTCGTCCTGGATTTGAAGAAAAGATATGCCAATGGAGTAGAGTTTAAGGTAGCGGGTACAGGGATTGACGTGTATGATGGTGAAGTTTGGAAAGAGCTCAAGGACAGTAATGGTATTCTGTTTGTTGAGCAACTTCGTTCGCTGATATTAACGCTTAACATAGACTGGTTTCAGCCGTTTGGCAATACCACATACTATTGCGGTGCGATATACTTGGCCATTAACAACTTGCCTCGTAGTGAGTGTTTTAAAGCCAAAACCATCATCGTTGTGGGTCATATGCCTGGTCCCAGAGAGCTCGAAACGGACGAAATCAACAGCTACACTGAGCCATTGGTATATGAGCTGGTACAGTTATATCACAGAATAAGAATGCCAACGTTTGGGTTTCTTGTTGGTGAGGTGATTTGCGCTGCGTTGATGATAGTTGCCTACGATATTCCAGTTGCCAGAAAGACCAGTGAATTTACCGCACATAATAGCACGTGTGTATTCTTCAAGTATACCCGCCATTTCACTCGACTTGCTGATACAATTCAGGTTGATTTCTGTGGGTTTAATGAATTTCGGTGGTGTCGGGTAGCTTTGAGAAGAATAGGCTACATGCTGAGAAGTGAAAGAGTGTAAGTACGCCCTCAGAAAGGCATCGCCTGGACGTCAAAAATGGTGCTCGATTGTCGTAGTTGCACCACCTTGGATACTTTGATCCAGTACGTGGAACGATCATTGATCCCATATACAACCTGTTCTTGGAGACAGCAAAAAGAATAATGGATCAATGGATCGAACGTGGTATTCTTGGAGACATGAATTTCATCGTCATGTGAAAGGTAGTCGATGATATGATTGTCCCTAATGGACATACAGTGTTGAGGAGCAAATTTGACAAGAAGTTTGCCGATATGAAAGCAGCCGAGTAGAAATCGTGGTGGTTGGTATATTCCCCCGTGGTGTTGAAGTTGATGCTCTCATCCTTGTAATTTAATAACTGGATCAATTCTGTCCACGCTTGCCGTCACCTCGTAAACCCAGTATTACATTCAATGATATTAATACCGCCTGTGGTATACACACCACAATTGAGTAAAGAACAGACCCCACAACCAAACACTGGTTCCTTCTTGCTAATGAACCTGGCAAGTTAACAATCTCCGGAACTGTTACACACCAGGCGCACGTACACTACACACTCATACAGTGTAAACCAACCATTACACAGCAGGGATTTGAATTACAGGGATTTTAATAGTAGCAGATATAAACAATATTATTTTGTCTCTTTAATAAATAATACTCTCACAGTATCTACTTTTCCAATTATTGAGATACTAACCCATAAACAATCCCGAATACCTCACCGCCCATAGACGCCTCAAAGAATTCTGTGAAGAATGCAACACCTTATACACTGCAACAATCCTCATATGTAACATGCGCCTGCACCTCCATCTTCGTGAAGCTATTTTCGATTTTGGGCTAGTGTACGGTTATTGGCTCTTTGGGTTCGAGAGGTACAACGGCCTACCCAAGAATATCAATATCAATGATAAAAAAAGGGTTTGAGGTCACATTTATCAGATACTTCCTTGAAGATATATACAAAAGCGACTTTATTAATACTGCTCTCGTATGCCCCACCCAAGCTCCCTTCCTTTCAGCCCTTTTTAAGCCTGTCTCTTCCCCCACAGATGACATTACCTCGCTATCTCCTTCCTCCGGAATTATTCATCAACCATTTATTTTGTGAGCATTTGCGGATTCTTCTGAAACTACCGGAATTCCTATCATAGGTAATTAACCTCTCCCACCTAAATCCTTCCCACTTTTAATTAGTAAACCTTCTTGAATGGGTGATATTGATTATATCCATTCGTTGGTATACTACAAATTTGTATATCTCACCCCTCAATTTCGTCAATTACCACAATGCCGATGCTTCTCCATTCTTTCTTTGTTGATAATCAAATCATAAAATTGGAATCAATCGACATCCTTGGTCAAGTGTTTTATGGTAATAATGGCACCACTGGTCGTGGATCATATTTACAATCGTTGTTTCTTGAAAGTGATATTACCGGAACTACATTTATTTGTCAGATACAATATGTCTTTATATATTCCTTCACTCCTTCTCTGACTCCGTTTATTTTAAAACTCACCTCACTCAACACGATTAACATGTGTTTGCATTCGTCAGCTGACTTCCTTTGCTTGTAGATAGATGACGAGAGAAAGATGGAATAGACATTTGTGGTTCAATACCTTTGCCATCAAATTTTTATTCAATTCTGCCCGTACATAGAATCTCTTTATAAGTAACAAGTGCTAATCATACAATAGAGCTTGTCCAAAAAAACTAGTGGTTGCCTTACCAAAAAAAAACAGCAATAAATACCCTTCTTTCATTCATTTCTTTTTTTTTAAAGAAAAAGAAAAGTAGATGACTGAAAAAAAAGGACAGAGCAAAATAATTACTGCCTCTATATAAATCGTCAGCATTGATTTGGTGGAGATGATAATAAATAAGATGAGATAAACAATAATTTTATTATTTTTATTGTGGCCCATCTCTAAGGGTCCACGGGGGGAAACATAATGCGACGTCATCGGGAACTGGTTTCTCAGACAGGCGGGTGAGATTTCTGTCTAACAACTGGCAAATGTTGCTACCCAAGTTTGTTCTCACAATTTCATCAATGATGAAGTTGAGGTTGTTAAACTAAAAACATAGTTATGTATATTATGTTAAACATTATTCAAAAATAGAATTTTTTTTTGCCAAATTATTCATTTTATCACTTCTCCAAAAAGAACAGGTAACCTTTACAATGCGTTTGCAAGGTCTCCCAGGAAACTCGTCATCTGACTCGCCTTCAGATGACGCTGATTCCATCATCAGCTCAGAACAGTTTTTCTCCATCAAAACATCAATGGCTGTCTTGTTTGACACACACGCCATTACGCGGCGGTTGAAGTGCTGTAATTTATATATATATATATATTAATGTTAATTCTATGGTTTGATTCGGACTGATATGTAAAACAACACTTACTTCAGTTTCTCTTGCAGCCCGTCTTCCACGAGCGTTTGCAGCAGCTCGTGCTATAAGATCTTCCCTGTACTTAAGAATTATGCTCCGGAAGTTTGTGTGAACCATAGTACGGAATTCGCCTGTTTTTATGCCCTCCCTAGCAAGCTTTGGGATTGGATAACCGAGGAAATTGGCAACGATCTTCTTGCTGAGACTTCTATTAAAGAAGATACTAGTTTCTCACCTTGGGTTTGCCTCGTTTGCACTGACAAGGACAGGTTCAGTTGAAGTGAATTTTTCCTTCCGCATGTACCCTCGAATTAATTTCTATTTAACAAAAATGTTTAATGATTGAAATATTATATATAGTAATACTTACAAAGACCTTGGCTTTGTTTTCACGGCTGATCTCAGAGGTGATACCAGCAGGAATTCTGTCAGTGGAACCGGCGGCAACAAGAGAACCACCAAGAGGAACAGAGACAGATGTCTGGGATCCAGTGCCTTGTCCGAAACCAACAAGGATGGCTGTATGCGTTGTGGTAAGTTCATCATGTGCATTGGCTTGTACTCCTCCATTTTTGTCGTCTTAGCCAAAACATCTTTGTATTATTCGGATGGATGGGTGGGCAATTGGGCGTATTCCAGTCATGATCTATAATATTAAATAAAGCATGTTTTTCAGTTATTTAATTTTTAATTTTTAATTTACAATGTTTGATATCAAATTAATAATATACTTCGTACCTATAAAAAGGTATGTGAGTAAGTGAATGGGTGAAAGTGTGCGTATGTGCAAGAAGTATTATGATATTGCAAATAATGATTTTATATAAGTATACTGGATGGAGCTGTAAATATATCCAAAATAACCTCTTGTAACTCTGGAATGACAATCCGTCATTATATTATCCTTTTTTGTTTCAAATATATACACACACACTTCTTTTCTTTTCCTTTTTTGTTTCAAATATACACACACACACACACTTCTTTTCTTTTCCTTTTTTATCTTGTCCTTTTGCCCTTTTGTCCTTTTGTCCTTTTGTCTTTTTCATTATTCTTTTCTTTGTTTTCACTTTTGTTTCATTTTTTGTTGTATTCTCTCTTTTCTCTCTCTCTTTCGAAATTTTATTATATTCAGGCGTGTTTCTAATAAGACACATACTTTTTTTTTAGCGAAATAAAATATTTCTTTAAAAGAATAAAATAACTAATTCATTTCACTGCTATAGACAAGCACACACTCGCTCTGCCTCTCTTACACTTTTACATCCCTCAGTTTTTCTGGCAATACAATCTCTTTAAAATACTATAGAACTAAAAAATAATGACTGTTTCTATTGTCATAGACACTTGCCTTTTATTTATTTATTAATTATATTCTGTTTTAATATTTATCTAACTGAATATAATTTTTATTATAGATAAACATCCCTCACACGAACACACTAAAGATCAACAGCCTCCATTTCATGCTGCTGGCATTGTCATGGTAAAACCTATTTGTCTTTTATTCTCTTTATATGTATGGTAGTATTATCTACAGTGTATATTAATATAACAAAAAATTACTAGAGATTATATCAACTCTTGGAAAGTACTATCTAGGTCTACAAATAAATCGTTTTGCTTCGGGTATGTAAATTAAGTTCCTCTGATCCTTTTTATAGTCAAAGAAAAGCATACCAGCCGCCATGTTTAACATAACCGATGTCTTTTTGCTCGATACATTTTTATCCAATATTTTTAATGTAATTTAGCATATATTGATATGCAAATACCACCGCAAGCCTAATAACTACATGATATTAAATTTAGAATAGTATGTTACAGGTTGAGAGCAATAAAAAGGCTTTCTTGATTGGATACGATTGAACAGAAAGTAGTGGATAGGTACCTATACTCTAGTGCCAAAGATATCTGTACCTATAGTAAGAGAAACCTTATCAGATTCATGATTATTTAGGACCTTAAAATATTTTTATAAAGCTATAAGCTTTACACAAACACTTATAGCATATATGTGTAATTGCCATATGTGGAATGCAAATTAGTCATATCTGCGGCACCTTGCTTTGACACCACTCTAGTGATCGGCTCATCACGGACCAAGTGTCTAAGGTACTCTGCCCATAGTATACGGGTCACCTAAAACTAATGCGTATTGTTCGGCTAAATATATTAATATACTCATTTCTGCACATATGTATACTCGAGTGTATTAGGTTATGGGTCGGTCACAAAATTTGTGATTTTTTTATTTCTTATGCGTTATCAAAACACTGTTTTCTCTGTAAAACTACCAAAAGCTCTTAAGCAAATAGAAAATAAGCAAAAAAGGACTCCACCAAGTTCTAGTCTGACAAAATCCAAAAGATAAGGGCTATATGTGTTTATTAGGAGCCTGTTTATAGGCCAGTGGGAAAAGGATACTGGTTATGGAGAAATATCTAAAGCCCTTGACATCCCAAAGAACACTGTTGGAAATGTAGTAAAAGCTTTTAGAGATAAAGTTGCTTCCAAGCCCTCGATATGTCTAGGAAGAGAATCAAAGGTTACAAAGAGAACACATTTTTTATGGTGCACTCATTTGATAGTGAGCCATTCTTTTTTATTGCGGCTCAGCATCAGAGACTAGTCTATGTGGGAATCTCCATTTGCATGACTACATTTCGTAAGAACATGGAACTTTTTGGCTTTAGTTTTCACCCAGTAGCTCGCAAGCCAGGGTTGAGCGAAAAGCAGAAGGGAAACAGGTTGAAATGATGCCTTGACAAAGTGAATTAGACCGTTGATGAGTGGAAATCGGCTGTCTGTTCAGAAGAGTTCATCTTCACGGTAGTTGGCAATGATAGAGGAGTCAGGGTCATTAGGAAGCTGTCCGACAAGCTTGACAAGAGACACACTGTCCAAACATACAAATTTGATAAGAGTTCCGTCATGGTTCGGAGCTGTTTTTGGGATAGGGTTCTTGGCCATTTAGTGAAATTAAAAGAAAACATCGATTAAGAGAAGTACATCAATTGTTTGGCGCAGTACTTTTTTTCCTGGTACTAGAAACCGCTCATAAATTATATGAAGCAGTTTTTGTTTCAAGTTGATGGCGCCCCATGCCACACGGGCGCTTATCCCGCATGATATAAGAAAGACATGTGTCTCATAGATAGCTTTGATTTTTAGTCTGCCCAGAGTCTGGATCTAAATCCTATATAGCGTATTTGGTTTCTTCTGGCGAAGTAGCTTTGCAAAAATAGAGCAGAAGTAACGAACGTAGAAGAATTTAAAGAAGTAATCCACAAGACATAGTTGAAGATACCATTTCAAGTTCTGGAAACTTTTATAGCCAGTATACCAGATAAACTTAAACAAATAATTCCAGATCGTGGGGGCACAGCTCATTATTAGAGCTTCATGTCCGTTCTTGTAAATACATATATATTGAACTATGCTCTCTATACGTTTTGCTTTATTTAGAGTATTTTTTATTATCAAAATTATTGAAAAGAAAGTATTGTCCATAATATGCTTGAGAAATCATCTTGAAAATTAGAAAAATCAACCAATGACCTATTACACTTGTGTACATAAACTTGATCTACTCCACCTTTATTGACATCCATATCTTTCAATACATACTATATTATTCAAAAACTTTATTTTTCAGATAATTCAACAATAGTAAAAACTATTTATATTTAAAAATAATAAAATACAAGTAATACAAGTAATACAAATAATACATATAATACAAATAATACAAATAATACAAATAATACAAGTTTCTGTTTTTGCTTTCTGCTTTTCGGTATTTGGCGCTTAGTGTGTGGTACGTGTTGTTTGCTTTTTGTTTGCAGTTTCTGGTTTTCAGCATTTGCTTTTGAGTTTTGATTTATAACCTAAGGCTCTACTTATTTGTTAGTGGGGTTAGTTGTTAGTAGGGTTAGTTCCTGTTGCTTGTTAGTAACTGTTGCTTGTTAGTATCTGTTGCTTGTTGCTTCCTGTTGCTTCTGCCGGAGCCACTTATTTATATTCCTTATAGGAACCGCCGCTTTGAGGGTCTTCCCTCTATCGGAAGAGGAACCTCGCTACTGCATTTGCTGTAGACATCACGCTTGACTGGATAGCAGTTGTGATGTCTACAGCAAATGTTGCCGCCCTTGTCAACTGGTTTTCCTCCATGTCTGCCGTAGGAGATACCTCTTGGGTGACAAATTCAGTTGGAGGAGACGGAAGACATGGAGGAGGAGACGGAAGACATGGAGGAGGAGACGGAAGAAAAGGAGGAGGAGGAGACGGAAGAAAAGGAGGAGGAGGAGACGGAAGAAAAGGAGGAGGAGGAGACGGAAGAGAAGGAGGAGGAGAAAGTGACGAGAAAGAAGGAGGAGGAGACAAGAAAGAACGAGGGGAAAGAGTCGAAAAAGGATGAGGAGAAAGAGATGAGAAGGAAGGTGACGAGAGAGGCAAGAAAGAAGGGGAAGAGAAAGAAGGGGACGAGAAAAAGGAAGGAGTGAGAGAAGAAGGCGAGCGAGAAGAGAGAGAAGGGGATGAGAGAGGCGAGGAAGAAGGAAGAGAAAGAGATGTAGGAGGAGGAAACCAGATGTAACGAGGAGGAGACGAGAAATATGGGGGAGGAGGATATGAGAGAGATGGAGGAGGAGACGAAAGAGAAGTAGGAGGAGGAAACCAGATGTATCGAGGAGGAGGAGACGAGACAACTGGAGGAGGAGACGAGACAACTGGAGGAGGAGACGAGACAACTGGAGGAGGAGACGAGACAACTGGAGGAGGAGACGAGACAACTGGAGGAGGAGGAAGAGACAAGAAAGCTGAAGGAGGAGGAGACGAGAGAGATGGAGGAGGAGGAGACAAGAGAGATGGAAGAGGAGGAGACGGGAGAGAAGGAGTGGGAGGAGACGGGAGAGAAGTAGGAGGAGGAAACCAGATGTACCGAGGAGGAGGAGACGAGACAACTGGTGGAGGAAGAGATGAGAGAGAAGGTGGGGGAGGCGACGGGAGAGAAGGAGGATCAGTAGGGCCAGAATGGCCAGAAACCGAGGGAGAGATGGTGTTGGCTGAGACAACAGCAGTACCCTCGGAATTCTCCTTAGGCATACTGTTGTAGGCCTTCTTTTTCCCAATCTCCTCTCTTTTGTCAATTATTGACAGTATCATTTGTTTACTTCTCCATTGAAGTAGTTGCAAATGGAGGCTCGTCGAGAGTTTCCGCCCAACTTTGCTTCTCTTTGGCAGTGTTGCGTCTAGGGCTTCGATTTTTCTTTTGGTTCTTTCCGAACAGGACAAATCGTAGCCAAAATCGTCAGGACAAGGCCGCTTCTTTCCTGTGATCGCAGCTAAAGAAAATAATATAGATATTATTATTGATGCAAAAATTAAATACTACAAATAATAATAGTATTAATAATAAAAATATTCCTACCTTTTACAGAAACATAGTCTGATATTACAATCGGGGTCCGCCCAAAAGCCTTGCCTCCCCGTTTGGTGATGGGGGAAGGAGCAAAACATTTATTAGGACCCCCTCGTCTACGAATAGATGGACGCTCTTTATCCAGCTCAGTTTCATCTTCCACAGATGACAGCTTTCTTTTCGTACCTCTTGTCTCGCAAGATACTAAATAAAAGCAGCAATGATAATTATGTAAAGTTATGATTAGAATTATTGGATCTACAAAAAGTTTTGTAAATTCAGTAATTACCCAAATGATCAGAGGATTCTTTGTCAGCTGCTTTAGAAGGACTACTGCCTTGATCAGCCGCATCCGACGTTTTGGGATGAGCAGAATGACCAGACGAACAAACAGGCACCTCTGAGACAACCCCACAATCAGAATCACTAACAA
This sequence comes from Phycomyces blakesleeanus NRRL 1555(-), assembly GCF_001638985.1. NCBI lineage: Eukaryota > Fungi > Mucoromycota > Mucoromycetes > Mucorales > Phycomycetaceae > Phycomyces > Phycomyces blakesleeanus. The sequence continues at coordinate 17,397 of NW_017265162.1, forward strand.
GTGATCCGGAACAAACCTCAGGTCTTGAACAACTAGCAGCCTGTCCAAAAAGAGCATATTGCCCACCAACAATTCTTTTGTAAGAAGAGCAAGACTGGTCAGAACCAGAAGAAAGAGTCTCAAAAAAGCCCACATTGTCAGAAGCATTGCTTGAATCTCTAGGAAATGAAAAGGCACGTTTACAGGCGGTGCCAACTCTGTCATCACCAAAATCAGCGACTCTTTTTGAAGGAACAATGGAAGAAGCGCCTAAAAGAGTACTCAAAGGAGAACCAGAAGAGGCACCAGAAGAGGTATCAGAAAAGGTACCAGAAAAGGTACCAGAAGATGTACCAGACGAGGCACCAGAAGAGGTACCAGACGAGGCACCAGAAGAGATACCAGAAAGAGTACCACAAAGAGTACCAGAAGAGATACCAGACGAGGTACCAGACGAGGTACCAGACGAGGTACCAGACGAGGCACCAGAAGAGGTACCACAAAGAGTACCAGAAGAGATACCAGAAGAGGTACCAGAAGAGATACCAGAAGAGATACCAGAAGAGGTACCAGAAGAGGTACCAGAAGAGGTACCAGAAGAGGTACCAGAAGGAGCACCGGAAGGAGTACCTACCACTAAGAGAATGTTTTCTTCACTCTCACAAGGAGTGCGGGAGCCTGAAGAAACATTATTTGTGGTAGTTTGGAAGGCAAATGCCTCAAAGTCACTCGCCAAAGGCGTGCGAAGATGAGGAAAACGGGAAAGGAGATAAGACCCATATGGGCGAGAGGAGGGTGAAGAAGAGTTGGTTGAGCTGTAGCTGTTGCTGTTGCTGGAGGCAGTAGATTGTGGCATTGTGGAATTACAAGCGATAAGAGGGTATAAAGAGAAAAAAAGGAAGAGCGAGTAAATGGTCTTTATATATACTTTTTTCATTCATTTTTTTTTTGCATTGGAATGTCTTGTTGGAAAAAAATATGGCATATAATTACTTGTAAAAATTCAAAATTTTACATAAAAGCTACGAAGTATGTATGTATATCTTTTGGTTTATTTGCTGATATTGTAATAAGACATACATAGTATTAGGGCTGCTACTACCTTTATTATTATTATTATTTTACAATAGATTCAAATACTTATTTTCTCTTATGAAAACAACAACAACAACAATATAAGCCAAGATCTAGACTGGCTAAAACGAGTATGTGCAAATTACCGAGTCAAATTAACAGTGCTTCCTAACATATTTTGTTGCATACTTATATGTGTAAAATAAAAAGAGCCGGTGAGTTTTATACCGTTATTTTTTTCTTTTCTATTCATAAAACAATTAAAATAGTTTTACCACAAATAAGACATTAATACAATATATAATAGTATCTCAGGCAATAGTTGGTGGACAAAGTAGATTTAATTCTTAATAGCACAATGATTTAGATACTCATCAACGAATTTAAATGAGAGAATGTACAAAGCTTAAAGGCTATTCTACTATATGAGATATAGATTATATACTCTATAGATTTGTACAAATATCAGAGCATCATGAAAGAAAGAAAAAAGAGAGAGGAAGAATTTGATAAATTAAATAATACTGATCAGCAAAATCATACCATCGGATAAAATGCTTGTAACTTTTAATGACTATCCCTCTATATATATATATATATGCGTAGGAATATATTTTCATTTAAAGAAACAACAACAGATGATTAGTTGACAGTCAATAATATTAATAATATTATTTAATTAATATAATACTGAAATGTTATGCATGTATTCAAACGTTCGGCTGGTTCAAAGATATCATATCTTTCCAAATGTGCCTTGTATCAATTATGTAAACAAAATGATTAAGCCGTGGCCTTGGCAAACATAGGACTTTTACAACTGATAGCCATCAATTGAAAGGGCATACAAATTGTAACAACAAACCATCACAGTGCTTATCTCTTTCAATTTTTCTTTTTTACTCATAATTTTATTATTTAAATAAAGAAGTATGGTTTATCTCAGCATCTTATTATTATATTTATTACCTTTATTACCTATTAGAATATTTTTATAAGCTTAGAAAGATAAAAGAAATAAAGTCCATCCCAACACATCACTTGAATTCTCTTTTCATCATTCTTGAAAGAACAATCTTCCGGTTATCAATGCTTGAGCTAAATAGCTGCTAGGGAATATCAATATTCATTCTCTTTTCTTGTCAAGTCATATCTCTAAAGCTGTAGAGACTTCTTTACTATTCAGAACAGGTATTAAATGGGTAAATCATTTCTTTAGAATCATATGTATATATAGCTACTTAATTGGATTAATAAATTAAGCATACTTAAGCAGACACAGTACTGGATCTACCCACCAACTGTGCGCAAGTCGACATTTATTAAGTTAAGTTTGAAGCCATGCTTGTGAAGTTGTATACTTTCCAGTCAATTTCTGAAATAATTCCATAAAAGACCCAATTATATTTCCTGTTCAAGATTTTTATTAAAATTAAATTGGATCCAAGCTATAAGCAACTAGACAAGATGGATTTGATACACATTAGATATCTATGAATCAATTAAAACTTCATTTTCTTATTTCCGTTTTCTTATACCATTGCATTGGTATTCTGTTCTGTTTATAAATTCAACATAAGGTGGATACTCTATCTATAAGTATAATCACACACTTGGTAACTATACAAAAAGAGTCAAACACCTTACGTCAAAAATAGTAGCCTAAACAGAAAAATATTATCCGGTTTTCTGAAAGGGAGTGTACTTACATACAAGAGAGAACTATATAATCATGTATATAAACAAGCACTAATTGGAGCATCTGCACAAAACCCAAAGCATATACAAAGTGAAGAAAAAGAAAAAAGGCAATGACTTTGGCAGACACTCTTGAAATGGACGGCTGTGTAATATATGTCATGATATTTTATATTGCCCTTTAAGAGAAAAGAAAAATACATAGGATACTTTTTATGTGTTCCATTAAATAGCATACTTGAAGTCTTTGTTTCAGATTTATTAATTAAAATTATGATAGTAAATTGGTGTAAAGAAGTAAAAAAGAAAAAAAAAAATGGGAAAATTTAAATTAATAAGGGCATTTTTTCTTTTTTTTTTTGGGTTAAATACCTGTCTCCAAGGTGTATATGTGTAGTGTATACATCCCAGTCTTTCTTCACATATAGACGCACAAACCAGCTTGTCCACCGATATCTTGGCTGTACCATTATAAAATATAGAGTATAAGGTGGTTTGCTTTTTATGTCTTTTTTGTAGACTGTGTAGAGGCTCATTGGTAAATTAGAGCCTACGACTTCCTACAAACAAAAATCTTTTTGTAGACTGATATTATCAATTTGTGGTGCAAACAACCTATGTGTATTTTTTTGTAAGGAGGCTGGGCCGCAAAATTTTTATTGAGCTTAACAATTCTAAGAGGAAGAGGAAGTCACAATCTTGTTTTTGGGTTTACACTGTAAGAAATGGCAGGTATTAAACTACCGACCTGGCAAAAATCGTTAAAAATTGCCACCTGGCAACATTATTCTGAGCCAATAGAACTTAAGTATAAAGTCATTAGATTCACTTATTTAAGCAAATCAGATGTGTAGAATAATGAAGTTCTGGGATTTATTAAACCAATAAAATACAAGTATTTTCATAATTTAGACTTTTTTGGTGTGATATTTCAGCGCTCCAATTGGTCAAAAGTATATATATTGCATAATGGACAAAATGATTTTTATTTATAGATTTTTTTTTACAGTGATATAGTTTTCAACAAAGGGTTTAGCAAAATATGTGTTTTACATATTATTGTGAGAACATTTGTTACAGCTTTTAGAAGCCGTATATCATTTAAGCTCTAAAATCTTCCAAATATAGTCTTTCGGCCTATTCGTGTTGTTCGATCTATCACTCCATAAGCCCTGTAAGTTTTTATATAACACGGAAATATTTAATTTGAATTCGTTTCAAATTTCAGTAACGAGATGTTGGGATATGTTGAATTGAACAGCCGATTTATAAAAGAGGTCTAACTGGCCAAGCTCGGTCGAGATCTTTTAGGCGTGCAATTTACGATGATGTCTCTTCGTAGAAATGTAAGCTATACTAAATTTCGCCAATGAGGTGTGATATCTCGATTGCGATGTGCTAATTGCACCAAACAGAAAGAGATGGCAGCCGAACTTACCTGTGGCAAGTATAACGAAATCGAACCATCATGCATAGAAAAGTCTCCATTATGATCAGGAATTAATTTCGAATGACCGCTACATAGCTCTTTGCCAAGATCTATTCAGTGATCCAGTATCTTTTATCCCATGCCTTCACACATACTGTCTTCAATGTACTAAGAATCTTTCTCGGTAAGAAAGACAATAAAGAAGAAAAAGAGAAGACGTGTGAAAATAATTGAGCTAGCTATTTGACAAAACCAAGAATATATTTAGAGCTAATTCTGAGACAAATTGTCCAATATGCCGAGAGAAAGTACAAGGCGTTAGAAAGAATTTCATGGCATCAAGTTTTTTACGAATATATCTTGAAGTTAACTTAGACATAAAGAAGATGAAAAATGAGGAATCAGGAATCTCTTCGGAGTCACCCAACGCACGTTCTACAGCAGCCATAATGGTAAGACATTTATACTTTTGTAAACATACTATCTTTTATTGATAAACGTCTTATCTTATTTGATTCATTTTAGGCAAGAACCTTCCAAGCAGTAGAATATGATCAATTTAGATGGGACAGGAAGAACTTCGCAGTGACCGACTACAAGTAATATTACCAATCTTCTATGCACTATTACTAACCAATCGATTTTGTAGACCATGTCGTTCTTGCATCCCAAATAATCCAACGGGCTACATGTGCCCAGTACCTCTTGAAGCAGGGTACGCAACTTCAGAGCTAAATCCAATCGGTCATTTGTTCTGTACATTCTGTCAGACATATATGCCTGCCCGGGGTACATTTGGAATGCCTGCACTAGATCAAGCGTGTATGAATCAAACTGTTAAATGGAACATATTACCTTGCAATTTATACCTATAGAAACTATTTATATAGGTAGTTTTTGTGGCGTAGTAGCTTGTGATAGCTACTGGGGTTGCTTTAATCATAGCCATGAAGCAAAGCTGTTTCTTCTTAAAGGTATAGTTTGATACATTAGCAGTCTCCCCTAGTATAAAACATGCTTTGAATGTTTATTTTTATTAATCATTTATATTAGATATAGGAGATCTTGATGACTTTGAACAGATCTTTCTGACCAAAGATTCGAGTCTATCTTCTCCAGAAGAAGGATATCTCAATTTTGTCGAGATAAAATACTTAAAAGCGTACCTGAAAGATAATAAAATATCGTGGAAGGAGGCATGGAAATCTTGTACTGACATGTTTGATAGCCAAGATTATATATGCTGTACGTAGAGTCACTAAAACATCCTTTGATAATATCTAACATTACATATTACTATAGCTGCCGCAAGCTCACTTACTCTCCCAGCCCAAGACATATGTCGCCAGATCGAGAATGCTGGAAGAGAGCACTTCACATCCATAAACGTCATAGCACCACGAGGAAATACTATTAAACGACCACAAAAACCTCATGAACCAACCACAAAGAACATCAATAGTACACCCACATCACGTACTACATCTAATACATCAATTGGGGATCGACAAGGACGATCTCTAGTTGAGCCTGGTATTCCTCGTAACCAAGTTTCCTCCAGATTAAATGGATTTACGGATGAAAATCACCCATCTGGACACCTAATGGCATGTTACTCCTGTGCTAATGATATAACAAATGGCCAATTGTTTGGTTATTGGAAAAACATTCCTGTGGAATCTCTTCCAGGTAATAGGCTGATTAAATCACATTACTAGGATACTGACTAATTTATCATTTTAGCACACATAGGTCTTCGCGATGTATGCGAATGGGGCGAAGAATGCACTGTACAGTGGGCTGAAGATGGTGGTAATTGTATAGATACGAATATTTTCTCTGCCAACAGCTGTACTTATATAATTGTTTTTTTAGAACATGCCAAACAATACAGCCATGTCGACCATATATAATTACGCTTTCACTCTCAATACCCCCATTGAATCTTTTGTTATAAATATCATGTTTATTGATATTCTTAGTTTTGGTATCGCAGCAATGAATTTAATGCAAAGCACAAATATTTTGCCAACATTTTTTTACTGCGGATTCTAATAAATAAATACAGAATCTTTAAAGTTCATCTCTCTCATGGTGCACGGGCTCTTGTTTCTGTTCTGGGAGAAGTTTTGAAGGTGTAAAAGGCTTGGCAACATTATCCCACTTTGAGAAGTTTATGGCTACCATGCGAGCTTGAAGCTCTTTCAGATAGGGTAGGTGTTTTTGGTAAAAATCAACGATTATCGAGTTGAAGTAGGTGTGCATGGGCGCGTTATTGAAATTACATCCATCAGGAGCAGAAATCAACTCTTCCAATAATCTAGGCTCATAAAGCTAAAACAAAAAACAAGAGTCAGGTCCTTGTTAAGGTGTTATATCCAATATTTTACTAAATTGTTTGTATATTACCTTTTCGTTTGCACTTTATACATTTTAACAGCATATAATATGTTAGTATGTGTATAATCGAAAATATCCACATGCGTTTTTTATTTACCTGACATAGTCTGTTGAAGAAGTATCGGGATAAGCTAAATAATATCCCCAAAGTTAGGTTCGTCTGTGTGTGTGTGTGGGTGTGTTTTTTTTTTACAAACTCAGACGCACCTTTAAGGCTGATTCCCCCTGTTTTCTTGCACATATAATGAAGACGATCTTTAATATCTTGAGGTTCCTGGCCAGGGACATAGGATGATTTCCAGAATACCTAACAAGACCAACACATTATCTAGTTTATAACGGTAGGTCTTTGTCATGTAAATGTATCATTACCTCAGAGAAGTAGCTAGAGGTGTAGCCTTGTGGTTCGATGAGCTCCTCCGAATGTGTAAATATCAGCATGCCTTTTACGCCGACGTCTACACCATCTCCCTCCCACTGAGCCATCTCTGGGTCATAATTCACCAGCTCACCCAAGGTTGGCCATATGCGTTTAGCATCCTTTTGAGCATAAATAAAGGGGCACTATAATGTTTTTTTTAGTTATTACATACAAACTTATAAAACAATATTGAATATTTACCTCTCCTTCTTTGAAGAGATCTGTTCCCTCTGTTCTTTCTGTGTGAACCTTGCACACTTCGTCAATAGCACTTTCAATATCTTTAATAGATACTTGTTTCTCAGGAGAAGCATTCGAGGAAATATGGGTAACAATAATTTGTTTTGGGCGTGTCTGAATAAATTCAAAAAGCTGATCCGTAAAATCCCGGAAAGGCTCTCTGTTATGTAGATCTGTTTCTTGATCAATAGCAGAGCACAAGAATGTCTTTCCATTGGCTCTAATTCAGATACTTGTTAAATTTATAATTTGTTGGAATAAAGTATCTTTTACCCTTTGCATAATGATATTTCTAACAGGCGAACACCTAGATATTCTTTATATGTTTAGCTTATTGTGTTTATTAGTTAGGTTTATGTACTTGCCATCATCAAGCATCTCCGTAACAGTGCGATCCTGAGTAATAGATGGATTGTTTGATGAAGAGGTTGATTGATCTGTTGTCTGGTGGTTAAATCCAGTTGGGCTATCCAACCGATTAACGTGTGCGCCAATATAGAAGAAATAGTTTGCCGGAATATCTCTCTCTTCCGGGAACCCATTACAAGGCAATGGGTCTTCTTTTACAAGTCCATCGGTTCTATATATAAAAAGTAAGATTAAGATTCTTTTGTTTCCCGTCATGAATCGATGTAATCGGTGTTAATCCAGAAACTTACGCGTCTGTTGAAGAGGCAAGTACTTTGCATTGGAATGCAAAAGCAGCTAAGAAGACGGCATTCCAGATTTTCATGATGACAACGAATGATTTTAAGCTTCAACACCCGAGATTGACAATAAATTGCTGTAATTTGAATACAAGCAAACTAGCACTGTTTAAAAATAATTTTAAGTTGAAGCCAATTAGCTCTTATTTCTTTTTTTGAAAAAGCAGGGTTCGTTTAAAAACCTGTAAATAATTCAGAAGCAAGCTTGATATATTAGTCACTATCTAATTTACGGACCAGGCTTGATAAATTATCTACACATTACCGTATTTTTTCATAAAGAAAATAAAAATAGAGACTTTGTGTCTAAAAGGCCATAGTAATCTTTAATGTTTATATTAACGGCAACATTATACTGTTTTTTTCGCTAATAGCCCCCAGACTGCTAATATGTTATGCATCATTAATGAAAGTAAAGTAATGAAACTATATCACTAACTATTTTATTGTACATAAAAATAAACTTTGTCTGGACTCAATACGCACTGTGAAAATAAAAATTTAATGGATTATTTAATGCATACTTACTCCAAGTATTATATAGGCTAATTTTATTGTATTTACAAAGAATATATTCCGGTTTTAAGCTTTAGGTATTGAAGCATATATTCATAATCCTGTCAACAATCAAATATAAGAATATGCAATTTATTTAGTCACTATGATAAAACTGAGAGGGCTGGCTTTCACCTAAAACAAGACAAAACAAAAATACAACGTTTTAATACCCAATAATAACACAAGTAAATTCTCAAGCTACATACCAAAGATATCAGGCGCATCCTCTTCAGCATAGCTATAACTTCCCCGTGAAGACATTTGGTGAACAGGGGTATGTTCAAATAGATGAGCGAATTGTTGATTATCTGGATTATCGTGCGAAGAAAGACGTATAGGAGATTGATATCTAGAAGTCTGATCCATCGTCTGTTTTCTTGAGTCTTCGGTAAAGTTTTTCTCTGTGAATAAATCTCCCCATATATCGTCCTTTTGTGTAGATTCGTGTTGATTTATAGACCGGTCAGCCAAATAGTGCCCCTCCTTGTTTAGACCCCTCGACACAGTATCTAAAGATCGGTTTCGTGTTGGAGAATCCATATAATGTGAAATGCTCTTTCGTTTCGGGCCTATTTCTTGACTAGAAGCCTCACGACTATGCTCCATGCTAGACTGATTTGAGAACTGTTGAGCTGCATGTACATAAGTTGGCGAATCGTTTTCCAGGATAGATGCATCAGGGGGATTAGTAGTTCGGTGCTCAAAAGAACGGCGACGACGCTTGTGCCATTCACGATAAGGGCTTTGTAGTTTTTGAGTTGGGGTAGTTTTCTGAATCTTTTGGTTAGATGAACCCCCAACATCTAACTGATCGGTAGGTTGTCGGTTTCTTTTGTGTGTAAAAGAATGATGGCTGGTTCGGTGCCATTCACGATAAGGGCTTGGACTTTGATCTTTATGAATAGGCGTCCTTTGTCTTTGAAAGTTTTCAATTACATCCGTAGCAATTGCAGCATGAATAGGTGAAAGATTTGAAGAAAAAGGAGAAATATCATCCTGACTTTTTTGATAATGACCTGGTGTATTTTTATGATAGACCCAATCCGATGAAGTTGTAGCAGGTCTAACTTGCTGTTTATCAGGTGTTTTATATACTGTATCATGTTCTGGGTATAATTCCGGTGTTATTTCTCGGTTATAAATGTTTGCATTGTTTTCAGTTATAAATGAGGTACTACTTGGTGGGTTGTTTTTGTCCGTAAGAGTATCATATCCCTTTGTACTGTTGAGAGAAGTATTTTTTGAAGATTGCTCTTTTAGTTTCTGTTCTCTGGTTTCGTTTGATATGATATCTAATACATTCCGCTTGACAAGATCAACGGCCTCAGATTCATTGGGTACTTATATCGATAGTAATATTTAGTCACTCTAAAATTCCTACCCAAAAATCCGCTTATTACCTGATGTGATCTCTGGCAGAACAAATCCTATATTATCTTCTTTTTCTTCAGGTAATTGTTCCCTAAGGCGCGAGTAAAGACTTGCCCACTGTTCTTTGTACTGGTTTGCTCTAAAGTTATACGATAGATGTTTAGTTACCTTTTTTGTGTATAAATAATTATATATAAATGTAAATTTCATATTATTACCTAGTAACTATAACAGGATTATTGGAAACAGCGTCTGAAATATCCTCGTTCTTTGCACGGAGTGTATCAAGTATGTTCTTTAATCTGTCACGAATATTTTGCGCATTCATTTGCTGGGGTAGTGCTGTTGATCCCGTGCTTGGATAATTCGGGTTTTCTTCTGAAGTATCAGAGTTATCTCGATCACCTGCCATTAGAAGAAGACGGTCGATAAAAGAAAGAAATGGGCAGATGGTTTTTGTTTTTGTTGATGTTTATTTTGTTTACTTTGAGAGTTTAGATTATTTGCGATGAATTTGGCTGACTTCTCCCATTGTTCATGATATGTCTTCATTTTATTGACTTGAGCTGTCAATTTAGAAGCATAATTACCGAGCAGATCCTGTATTTGGATCAATTATGTAATTTAAGTGTCACATTCTCTTATATATATTTTATGAACTATTGAAGGCTTACTTGAAGTGAGTTTGTGGCAGAATCCAAGGACTGTACATAAGGGATATGGTTAATATTCATGGGGATTCCGTCTATCTCATCTAAAAGGAAAAAGATTGGGATGGTTTAGAGAAATACAATTAACTATAGATACTTTGGATACGATCATGTTCCATACTTAACAGGGGAGAATTAGGGAGGATTTCACGATCAATAGTACGCTGCAAGACATGTGTGGAAAATGCCAACATAATAGTATTCATATGCTCCCCACGACAATCCTCGAAATAGCTTCGTCTGAGAACTACTGGGCCCAAAAGACAGTTGTCGCGTTTGAGCTGTTCCAGCCATCGATAAGCTGCTGCTCGGTATTCGCGAGAATGGCGTTTATAGTCTGTAATTGGCCAGCAGTCTCTAAAGGTTTTTTTGGTCTGGATGGGATCAAGCTTAGAGAAAAGGAAATGACTGGTGATTTCGAAAGCTTTGTTGTTATCTGCATTCCGAGTGAACATGTCATTGCCGAACCGAATGTTAGAGAAAATTCCTGTCGCATACACCTCAGGATCAAATCCAAGAATTTTAAGATTAGCTAAAAAGCTATCGGCCACTGAGCTCATGATGTGAATTTAAGACAAGATCGATTAATTCGATCTAGACAATAAACTTAAAGACACTGCTCATTTTATTGAATTTTCTCTAATCGCGCAATTTATTTAAGATTATGCGGTCAAATGTCGTCACAAGATATAAAGTCATGGCTTTGTCAATTTTGTTGAGTTAAAGTAATACGAGATCTATTAATTATATATACGAAAGAAGTTTGTATAAGTATATATTTGTACAAGAGATAAAAGTAAATATTGGCAAATAAAGGCATATGTCGAATGACTTGGGTTTATTATAGACATTTATGCTTTCAAAAGATAAATATTTCCTGCGTCGTCATTGGAGGCGAGCACGTTAGAGAAAGGATGGCCAGCTAGTCCAATTGCCTCGGTATCAGCAATTTTGAGATTTCCTACCAAAATCCCTGTTGATGCATTGAAGCAATACAATTCATAATCTTCACCTAGACCATACACAAGTTCTCCTTGGGGTGATATCGCAGCAGCAACAAAATCAGAACCAGACTTTATGTTATGAGAAAATCTCTTGCTAATCGTCCCATCTCCACATAGTATAGAGAGTGTATTGCTCTTGTTGCAAATCAGAACTTGGTCTGTAACGTTTGGTAATAAGACTAAGGATTGTACTGCTAAGAGTGGGTGGTTTGTTGATCCGCATTCAATGGTGTGAAGACAGGTTTCTGTATCAATATTCCAAACCTATCTCTCTTTTTATTAGTCACCTACACCAAGTTATGTTTATCTTAAAAACACAGAGGTAGTTCACATATCTCTTTCTTTTTTGTTTTTTTTTACCTTGACAGTACCATCACTGCTTCCGCTGAATATATGCAAATTGTCGGTTGAATATAGTACTGAATTTACAAAAGAAGTGTGCCCCTTGAACTCTTTTAATGCCTTCCCTGACCGGGTGCCATGGATCTTTATGGTTTGATCATAACTTCCACTTAATATTTGGCTCCCATCCTTATTGAAGCAGACTGAGGTAACACCTTGGCTGTGAGCAGGAGAAAATCGGCGTTGACAATAGCCTGATTGTACTTTCCATATCTAATAGAATATTAATGGATGATACAATATAGAAAGATGTACATTTATATATAATCTTACTGCAATCTTTCCATCTGTAGATCCAGATGCCAATAATTCAGTATCTTTACTAAAGTTGAGGCAAATTACAGATTCATCCATAGCCATAAGAGAATTCTATAAAGTATATATATATATATTAAAATGATTATTTCACAAAACAAAATCATGCTTCCAATAAGGTCTTACTTCTGCTTGATATTTAAGATCTTTGCGCAATTTTCCGTTTAGATAATTCCAAATCTCAATAAATCCATCAACAGATCCAGTAACAAGATATTGACCATTAGGAGAAAATGCAGTGCATTCAGCATATGTCCCGGTGCCTGGAAACTATATATCGAAGAATAAGAAACAATTCATTAAAACAAACGGAGTGGATTATTATTATATCACACACCTTAATCTTGCTGTATTGCTTTGAGGCAAATGCATCTTCCTGTTCTGTTTGGATAGTTGCCGAATCTTTAAAAGCGTCAAATTCTGTTCCAGGCGGCAGAAGTCCCTGGTGTTGCTGCCATTTTGCACATTGATCTAACAACGACAACAGGCGAGAAGGCTGAACCACAGTAACCTCATCGGTTAATGCTATTGGAAAAATAAGATTAAGACCTTCTTGACTAACATACAAAATATGCTCTATATATAGACAATACCCTGTGCAATTATTTGTCGTCTCTTCTCTTTAGTCATTCCATGCGGATACGCGTCTTTGGTATCAAAGATAGTGCGTGACATGACGTGTTCCAAGTGAAGATAACGTTCGGGATGTTGGTTCTTCAATATTTCCATTGGTTCGGTTTGTCTTAAAAGTGTTCTTGCAGCACTAATCTCGCGCATCTCGACCAGCTCAAGGACTACCTAAAGTCAAGTACAAGCAATTTGCGTTAAAACAAACTTCGGGTGGTTTATATATGTTTTTATGCAATATGTTTTTGTATTAAAAAAAAAGGTTACCTGCTCGTAGAGATCTAATAGTTTTCTGGGTGCGATCTTTAATTTCGCTACTTGCTTCAGTACAGTATCCCAGCGACCTTGAACAATGTCTTGTACAAATGCATCCTTGCTGTCCATTGTGTTTAGTGTAATTGATGTCTCTTCCTCGAGTGTAGAAAGTGCATGATCAAACTTGTTCTCTTTTAAGAACTGAAGAATGAGTCGAATGACGCTGTTATTCTTATGAGTGAGGTTAATGTACAAATATTTCCTTTATTAATCTTGCTTACTCTTCTGATTCGATTTCAATGGACATTATTAGCGTCTTTTGAAATCGATGCTTTCAAAGTTTAGAAAAAAAAATTACAAAAAAATGGAATAACCAAAAGTCGGGATAAATGTCAGGCCCGCGTCACAGAAGACCTTCTCTTTCGCCATGAAAACCATTATCCAAACCAACGAGGACATTCCTGTTCACATTCCATGCGTTGTCGATGCTGAATCAGCTAAAGCTGAAGAGCTTTTGGCCAGCCTTATTAAGCCCAGGAAAATTACACGACGTACCAATACGGCAGTAGATCTCGGTTTGACAGTTGAAACACCCATCAAAAGCAAAGGTCAGAAGAAAGAAGTGGATGTTGCCACTGAATTGTCACAGAATCAACAAGACCTCGTGCGATCCCAAAGTAATCTACAGCCGAACAGGCCAAGCCGAACAGAAAGCGCACTTGGTGGAGTAGAATGTAGTGACGATGATGAAGATTCTATGATGATTGATCAAGACAATACACAAAAGGATTCGAATGGCAAAGAAATTTATAGCTTTGGTTTAAAGAATAAGTCGACAAAATCTATGATGAAGAGAGCTGGTGCTGATATAGGACAAGGTACATTGTCCGGCTCGTTAGCTAAGAGAGCACAATCCAATTCTACAAAAGCAAACGCTGAAAACCACGATAATCGCGTACGTATTCGGAAACAAATGGAATCTCTCAAAGACGATGCGAACAGCGATGAAGACATAGATGATGCAGAAGAGGAAGAAGATAAGGACAATATGGATATAGAAGAGGAAGATGATGAAGATGATGAAGATTCGGGTGGAAGACTTCGAAGCAAACAGGACAATTCTGAAGCAGGCTATGATCGCTATTTCCAGGATCTTCAAACTTCAGCAAAAACATCTAACAACACTTTATCCAAACTTGCTGTTCTTAATCCGAAAGAATTCAACGACATTCTGGCTTCAGCACCAAAAAAGCATGATATTGAGATCAAAAGACTATTGAATGCCCACCGTTCTTATTTCTCACAGTGGGTCTTTGAGCTTCACTCTGGCTTCAACCTCATCTTCTACGGTTATGGGTCCAAGCGACGTCTATTAAACGACTTTGCCCAGTCTTCTCTATCAAATGGACCACTCATTGTAATCAATGGCTTTTTCCCTTCAATTAATATCAAAGATATTTTGCTCAAAATCACTTCCGGTGCCCTAAATATCACTTGCTCGACAGGGCAAGTTCTGGAACATGCAGCTGTTATATGCGATTACTTTTCAGATGATGAGAGAGAGTTTGATCATCTCTACTTGGTAATTCACAACCTGGATGGTGCGAACCTGCGCAATGAACGTGCACAGACAGTCTTGTCTATGCTTGCAAATTCGCCAAACATTCACTTGATTGCTTCTGTTGACCATATCAATGCTGGCTTGCTGTGGGATAATGTCAAGGCAAGTCGCTTCAACTGGATTTGGCACGATGGAACTACGTATGATGATTACCTGGTTGAAACAAGTTTTGAGAACTCGTTGCTAATGCGTTCGGGAGAAATGGGTGGTGTAAGGGGTGTCCAATATGTTTTGACTTCACTCACCAGCAATGGTCGTGGAGTGTTCCGAGTTCTGGCCGAACACCAGCTAGTAGAAATGGAGATGTCTTCTTCTGATGGTTCTGACAACTCAGCATTGGGGTTACCTTACAACAAATACTATCAACTGTGTCGAGAAGGTTTCTATGTGTCAAGTGATGCAAGCTTACGTTCACAATTGACCGAATTTAAGGATCACAAAATTATTCACACAAAAAGATTACCAGATGGTACAGAAGTATTTTATATACCTCTTGATAAGGCGACTCTTACCAGTATTGTAGAGAACATGGCATAGATAATTCCATTGAATGTATATAGAAAGATAAAAAGAAGATACGTCCTATAAATGTCTACTTGATAACCATATAAATAATTTATTCGAGACCTTGTTATGCTCGTTTTCCCCTATAATATATAAACCAAAATGCCATAAAATAATAAAGAAACTAAGAAGAAAGAATACACATATAAAAAGAATATTGCCGAATAAACCCAAAGACAAGTCCATGTAGAATTAAATTGCCTGCTGTTGTGCCCATCCATGTTCAGCAACCATATACTCTGCTTCTTGCTCATATGCCATTAAAGTATCTTCTACAATCTTTACCGCGGCCACCAGGGCCATGGCATCCCCTTGTTGTTGAATGAAATTGACACGGATAACCCATCGCTTATGGTAAGCAGAATGATGCGGAGAACCGAGCTCGAGCTTAAAGCGTAATAATATTGGCTTTACAGCTATATAATTAAATAAGAGTAAATATATATGTATATATGTATATATGTATATATGTATATATGTATATGTGTGTATGTGTGTAGGTAATTGATGTACCAATTAAAACCTACCATTAGGAAGATGCATCTCTCCCTTTCGCCTTGTTCGACCTTCACTACCTTGGCGTTCCATAAGTGTTCCGTTCATGCACTAGTATAACATGGATTTAGTGATTAATTTCATTTTAATCTATCTTTTTTTTTGCTAAATTGTTCATACCTCTTTTAATACATGAGC
The DNA here is from genome assembly GCF_001638985.1 of Phycomyces blakesleeanus NRRL 1555(-). Taxonomy (NCBI): domain Eukaryota; kingdom Fungi; phylum Mucoromycota; class Mucoromycetes; order Mucorales; family Phycomycetaceae; genus Phycomyces; species Phycomyces blakesleeanus. The sequence goes on from NW_017265162.1 coordinate 33,465, forward strand.
GATTTTTCCAATAGCCTCCCGCTCATCTCTAGCTGGACATTCCAGAGAACAGACCTAGAAGCAAGAGCATATCAGAAATACGATTTTTTTCTTCTTCTTTTTTTTCTTGTGGCAAAAAAATGTACATATATGTACAAACAATGTATAATTAAGATTAAGCATATTAACCTTTGGTTGTTTAAAATGAAAAAGGCCAGGCAACCATGACGACAAGCGAGGGCTTCCCATAGTTACCGCTGCTACCGCTGCGGCTGCGGCTGCGGCTGCGGCTGCAGATGATACCTGAGATCCGGGTCGCATTGAAGGTGTACGTGTAGGATAACACGGTGATGCAGGTGAGGTAGAACTCATACGAGGAGATGATGGTTGGACAGCAAATTGGCCGTACGCAGTAACTGATGAGGAAGGATTTGTGATTTGCTGGTAGCAATATGATGAACTATTTCCATGGCTATCACAAAAGCGTATTTCAGGGGTGTTTGGGTGACGCCAAGCAGAAGAGCTTGATTCGATAGCTTCCCGAGATATCATATAGTGGTGCGCTAATGGGTCATAGCTTCCAACTACACTACTATTGCCGCTATTGCCGCTACTATTGCTATTACCGCTACTATTGCCACTGCTGTTTCTACTGCTGTCACTTTTAGGAGGTAGTGAATAGCGATGTTGAGATTTTGCGGAATGGAATGAAGAAGGATTGGCTGTGGGGTCAACTTTGTTGGTTGTGCGTTGCCACAGATTTGTAAAATTCTTAAAGCGAGAAGCTGTCTCTGGCTGTTTATGCCTTACATCTGGGGAACAAACATGATGGTTTTTGTAATGGTACTGATGCTGAGGCTGAGGTTGAGGTTGGAGTTGAAGTTGAGGCTGCTGCTGTTGCTGTTGCTGTTGCTGTTGCTGTTGATGTAAAGGGTACTCAGGATAGGAAATATGAGGTTGCGGCGAGTAGCTTGTGACCTGGGGATAATAAGGAGCAGAAGGGGGTATTGTGTTTTGCATTGGTTGGTGGGTAGTCTGGTAATAAGGTCCATAGCTAACTTGGGTATATTGGAAACTATTATCTGTAGAAAGACGCGGTGAGAGCATATGCCCTACGTTCATATGTTGCTGCATTGGCTGCTGCATGGATTGTTGCATGGATTGTTGCATGGGCTGTTGCATGGGCTGTTGCATAGGTTGTTGCATGGATTGTTGCATAGGCTGATGCATAGGCTGATGTACAAAGTATTGAGGCTGTAGATGTATCGAGTGCTCTATAGGTGGAGTATTTGAAAACACATTTGGCTGAGGATGAACTGGATATACAGGTATAGGACGACTAGATGTTTGACGACGATGTGCTGGTGAATGCCTTTACCAATCAAGTTTTATAAAAAAAAATTAAGTCAATTTCCATCTTTGTTTTCTATGAAGGAGAGCAAATGATGATAATAATAATATAGTTATGACATTATGTACACATACCATTGTCTTTGGGGCTGAACAGGCGTGTATGGCCAAACACGAGTTGGTTTTGGTCCGCTTCCTTGTATAGGCTCCATACGAGGATTGTTGTATTTAAACTCGGGGCGAGAGCCATTTGACTTTGGGGGAACTGGAGGAGGCATATCAGTGTCTCCATCTTCGTCAACAACCTCTTCTTTCTCCGATGAAGCAGACAAATAACTTCCTATAGGACTCTTCTGACATGATGAGCTGCCAACATGTTTTTGCTGAGTAGGGTGTCTTTGGATATCAGGTAGCATCGATTCAACTGTTGATGTCTTTTCGAGTTCTGAAATTTTCATGATCATATCGTTGAGCCCGTGAAGAGGTTCCTTTGATGAAGCCACAGCGCAGATTGTGGCTGGACGGCGGCGTCGCTTGGCAGGAGATGCAACTATTAGGAATGGTTAGTATGGTACAATTTATGAGTCCTGATATGTGTGTGTGTGTGTGTGTGTGTGTGTGCGTATACTTGCTTGTGCGAAGATCATCGTCTCGTTCTGTTTGCCAATAGTTGACAGCATGACGCTGTAGTAGTACATAAGTTACTTTTTGCATGTTATATCTATTACATGGATATATCAGTAACTATTCTTTACAAGCTTCGATAGAATTTTTTTTTACTCTTTGTTCAAAAGTGCCTCGATCACATTTTCGGCTGTCAAATCGGTCCACAAATCTTTTAAGGTGGCAAGAATACGGTCATCGATTTCAGAGGCGTCTGACACAGGTCTGCCGATTTCTTCTGCTGTTGGTGGATCCGGTAATGTGGACGGGTTTTCAGGCGGGTCTACGGTGAACCATGGGTGGTCTTGTACCTGCTTCATCTAAAATATTCAAGGATGATATTAGTCATCAAAGAGTATACAATATATATATATATATATAACGTACTGTTAAACGTTTGGCTGGATCAATGACAAGGATACTTTGAATAAGATCTTTTGCATCATCCGAAAAATGCTCTGGCATCTTGTACTTTCCCACTTTGACCTTATTTAGTAGCTGTCGAATGTTATCATCATCGAATGGTAAATGACCACTCAAAAGAGCATAGAGAATAATTCCACACGACCAGATATCAGATGCTGACCCATCGTAAGGGATTCCCTGTATTTACTTGTGAGCTAATACTCAATTTCTAGTCTTACTATTTATTATTATTATAATTGTTATTGTTATTAATAATCTTTGTGAAAATAATTTACATTCACAATTTCTGGACTAGCATAGTGAGGAGAACTATATGGCAAGTTAACATGAGTTTCTCAAAATAGAATATATATAGTTTACCCGCAACTTGTTTCTAACAGTGAACCAGCTGGCTGTAAGGAAGCCATTCCAAAGTCTGCAATTTTGATACTTTTTTCCTTATCAAGAAGTAAATTCTCTGGCTTGAGGTCACGATGGCTACCACAAAAAGAAGAAGATGAAGAAAGGGTTTTATAAGATGTTTTGGCCATAATTTGAAAAGTGTCATAATATATATATATATGTGTGTGTGTGTGTGTATATATGTATAACGCTCTGCTCACCAGATAAGATGGCGGTGACAGTAATCGAGACCAAAGATTATCTGTTGAAAGTATTTGCGTGCTTCTGATTCTTGTAGACGACCTTGAGATACAAGGTATTCAAACAGCTCTCCACCTTGAACGTATTCCAATATCAAATACCTATTACGTATATGTGTGTATATTATTGTGGTTAAAAGACAAGGATTATGGTTTATATTATCTTAGTTGACTTTACAGGTTCGGTGAATCTGAGAGATCAATCACATCAATAAGGCTCATGATGTTTGGATGATTGATTAGTTTCATAACTGCGATCTCACGCTTGACAGCTTTCTCTACTGACACATTGGATGCCAGGTGCGACTTGGCAATGATCTTCACTGCGACTTTTTCACCTGTGATTTTATGAATTCCAATCTTAACACGGCCTGTTTAAGGCAAGATATGTATGTATGTATGTATGTATGTATTTATGTATATATATATATTTACATGATTGGGATTAGAAATGGCTGAGGAAGTGAGGGGGAGAGCTCCATAGAGAACCTACCTGAGGATCCTCTTCCTAGAGTTTTTCCTAACCAATAATCTCCAATATCTTTTCGTCGTCTGTTTCCGGGTGACATGGCAATGGGTGGTGCGGTGAATTTGAAGGAAGGTACATTGATATGTTGTTGTGGTTTTGTGAATACACGTCGCTGAGGGGCAGGAGATGCGATGACACCTATTGCAGGATTGAACATAGCGTCTGTTTGTTTGCTATATAAAAGTGTATATTGAACTAGAAGAATAGAGGGATTGATGTGAAGCTTGATTGAGAAATGTTATAAAAAAATATTGAGGTGAAAAGAGAAAAGAAAAGGATCAAAGTGGGGGGGATGAAAACGCAAGCTGAAAGATATACTTGATCGCAGGCTCCTCATCCCAAATGATTTGCAGTTGGGATGAGGATGAAGGACTCTTTTGTCTAATGACTATAAAAAAAAACTAAATTACAGAGAGAGAGAAAAAAAAATAGGGCCAAGAGATGAATATAAAAAGAGGTGAGGAATGTTGGCCTTGAGAGAATGCTGAATTGAGCCAATGTGATAGTCTCACAGCTCAATCCCACACTTGAACAATTAGAGGCAGTAAACAAACCAGCCGCCAAGTGTAGTAGCTTTGTTTCATTTTTCTAACTTATTGACTTTTTGCTTTGGATGACAGGTTCATCCTACTTGAGAATACACGTGTAGATCGGGTTAACAGCTCAATGAAACAAACAAACACACACGTGTATTTAAGACTCGCCGGTCTTCATGACAATCCTATGGCTAATACAACATACCAGGCCTAGCAGCCAAGAAGGTTGGCTTGGTTTGGTATGCTATCCTGTAACAATATTCTGATTATTCTTAACAATTAAAAAAGAAAGCTTATGCCTTTTAATTAAACACAACTTCCTTTGGCGGTCATTTTATTCTGAGCCCAATGAATTTTTTATTTATTTATTTATTTTACATATTATGCAAATTATGAGAATAATGGTTATTTTCTAATATAAGATATATCATTCTATTGTCACTAATTAACGCTACCTATTCATAAAGATCATACTATAGTATCTTGATCATAACAGTCCTTTATTTTATATTATATCATATTATATTATTTTTTGAAAAATATAGAAATAATATAATATAATATAACACTGATACTAATACTAACACTAATACCAATAATAATAATGAAGGCATTAGACGTCATTCAATTTCTTGTACTCTCATATATTTCTTATATTTCTCTTTCCTCTCTTTCTTTCTTAATAAATATACATATATACACATTTATTTTTGATGGGTCAAACGCACTCTAGAAAGGGCCCAGAAAAGGCTCGAGTCAGTACAATCGTCATCAATGACACCCCGTCCATTCCCACAACACATCGTCGCAATCCTGGAATAGAACGACCCCGGTCGGGCTACCAACATGTCAAACGAAAACTCAAACGCATCGAACTGTTCTCTCTTCATCAGGTCTTTGACGATCTAAAGACAACATTTCCTGACGATCAGTTTGAATGCATTGAGCCCAAACGATTTTTGGTAAGCAAAAGAAGAATAAGATAATGATTGTGTCATTCATCTCATATGGTCCCCACATCTCAGGAACACTTGGATTTACCACCTCAAATTGAGCCTGCAGGAGTTCTACTTTTCAAATCATTTTCGTATCTTGGCACCTTCCCGAATTGTGTTTCATCTGGAGCAGTCCCGCTCTCACTCGATGCTTTTATCACTGCGTTTGTCCTCTTGTCCGGAAGAATGGATACAGAAGACGATGATTCGTTGTTCGAAGACCTGTTTTTCGAATCCTTAGCTATCCTGCCTGCACCCCGTACGACCGAAATACCACCAGCTGCGGAAGCCATAGTACCCCAGACAGTTGCAGAGGTTGAAACCGGCGCCCAAGAGCCATCGAGTTCCTTACCTCGAGGTCTTTCACTTGCTGATCTGGGTGTTCAGTTTGATGACTTTGATCTTGAAAACGACACAAGTCCAGAGGAAGACAAGGAGGAGGAAGAGGAAGGATTGAGCATCCTTCGAAAAGATTTGATAAATCTCTTTGAGCTTCTTTTGTGGATTGTTGAGATGGAGAAACAGGAGAGCATGATAATACCCTTATTGAAGCCTGCCAAGATTGACTTTGACAATATTTCAATAATGGCAGAGCGTGTAGTTAACTCAATTAAACCAAAAGACGCGTCCAACACATCACCCCAACAAGCTGCCGATCAATGCATTTCCCACAGACAGTTCCGCACATGGAAAGAACGTAATGCACCCCATCTTTTTAAGACCATTCAATCGTTTATATACAGCAAATTTGCCATGTGTACCCAGCACTCTTTAGCAGCCATGTCTGACCTTGTACTCAAACAAGATACTGTGCCGGTACCAAATGTATCAGACATACTCGACCCACTCTATTGTTCGCTTCTCTGCTGGCGTTTGCCAGAAAAGTGTCTCAAAAACAAACAGTGGGAACGACTTTACTCTGGTGATCAAGATGGCTTTTCCATGAACCGATTTGCAAGCCATGTGTTCAAGTACCCAGATCCTACCCTTATCATTATCCAAGCCGAGATCACCTCAGATTCTCCCAATTCAGCATCATCATCATCACCACCACTAACCACTCTCATTCTTGGTGCTTATATTCCAGAACCATGGAAGAGTTCAAAACACTATTGGGGAGGCTCGGATTGTTTTGTGTTTGAGCTCTCGCCCACATTTGAAGTCTATCGACCTACGGGCCGCAATGATCAATACGTGTACTACCACCCTGATGTTGGAATCGCTTTTGGAGGAACATCCGTTCTTTCTCTCCCGCCAAAAGCAAACACCAAGCGCACCTCGGCGGCGGCTGCTCCCCAATTAGACAACTTTCTCATCACACTCGACAATTCTCTTCAGAATGGATCTTACAAACAAGAATCATATCCAGAGAAGCCCACATTTGAAAAATCTGCTGCTCGGAAATCATTCTCGTATACCTTTCAGACCGTAGATATGGAAGTCTTTGGGCTTGGAAATGAAAAGGCACGAAATGCTCAAGAAAAAGAATGGCAATTTGAACAACGAGAGGCTATGAAGAGAGCTGGCGTTAATATTCGTCGAGATGATCAGTCTGTGGATAAGGAGATGCTTCGAATGGCAGGCATAATTAATGATGAAGATAGACAAGAACGTTAATATTTTTTTTAAATGATTTTTTTTTGATTTTTTTTTTGATTTTTTTGATTAGCTTATTATTTTTTCCTTTTTTTTTTAAAAAAAAAAGTTAGGATTCAATGGTGCTTTATTATTGTGAGGCATGGCGGAAAAAAAATGCACCTCTTTTTTTTTGTTTGGTTTATTTTTGTGTGTGTGTGTGTGTTTTATATATATAAAAAAGATGAAAAGAAGAGAATATGTCAAAATGCTGGTATAAATTGCTTTTAATTATTACTACTGGTATTTGTATTGATACAATAGTATTTTTCTTAGCAAATATTTATCAAGAAGAAAGACAGCTTTTTTTCTCTTTTTTTTTTATATAAAAAAAGGGTCCTTGAAAGGCTCGAGAATGGTACAATAGGAAACATGTAGAGTAAGATGTATTGAGGGAATGAAAGTGATTGTTGAAATAAAATAAATAAAAGAAGAAGAAGAGGAAGAGGAAGAGGGATCTGTTACGTATAGGTTTAAAGTGGAATGGTAAGAACATAATTATCATTATCATTATTGAGAATAATAACGATAAGTATAACGATAACGATAAAGAAAATCAAAATCAAAATCAAAATAAAAAAATAACAAGTACATTAAAGCCTATAGAAGCCATGGTTGCGTTTGAATTCAAACGGGGAAGTATTCGGGTACGAGTTACACTGTATCCCACCCGCAAAAATAATCTGTGTCTTGAATCGCGGGCATAGGATCGGAATAGAGTGAATAAGTAGGAGTAATAGGGTTGTCAAACTGATCGATATAGAGCATGGTATCTCCCATAGGCTGGAATGAGCTGAACGGATATTTTGAGTCTGTACAGGTATTTAGGGTATGATTATGATGATTATGATGATTATGATGATTATGATTATGATGATGATTATGATGGTTATGATTATGATGATGATTATGATTGTTGTTATTATTGCTATTATATGATGCCTCCTCTTCGACAAGATTGTTGTTGTCTGTCAATGATAGTGTAAGTGCAGGAGTGCTATTGAGCATTAATCCTGGCTGTAAAGTCAAATCAAATGACCTGGTCTCCAACAGTTTTCCAAAGTAAGCTACATCCATCAGTGTTGGTTCAGTCTCAGTCTCGGCACAGAGCACGTTTGAAAAGTCCACTGGAGCGTAACCTGGGAGAGGGTTGTACAACGATTCTTCTGGCCAGCTGGTGCGGGATGCAAGTTCTGACAGTACAAAATTCTCAACAAAGCCATTGTTCAACATATCGCTCATATGTGACAGTTCCTCGTTTACAAAATGGTCTCTTGTGATTCCTTTGAAGAATTCGATTGTGGCCAGAGACCGGGCTATCATGTCTGGCAAAGATGTGTTGTCGTGTGTCGTGCGACTAGAGTTGTCGTATGTTACGGTGCGTGCCACAGACGCCAAAAGTTGGAATTGAAGTGACAGGGACAGTCCAAGTGCCATGGTGCGACCATGTTGAATTGTGGGCGGGATTTGTTTGGCAAAGATAGAAAGGTTCTGGTCGAAATTTAGGCAGACTGAATAATCATCATCATCTTCTTCTTCTTCTGGCTGGATGTTATTCTCGTGTCTGATTGCGCTGATAAAATAGATGATATCGTACAGAATACTGAGATGCGAAACATAGCTGGTTAGGTTACTTGATCCTTTGTGGGCAAGCAGCTGGCAAGAGTTGTGATTCCCAGAAAATGGGTTTGATTGGAGCCAGCGATCACGCGTGTCTTTAATGGCGTGAGGTGTGGTCTGTTCGACGTCTTTAAATAGATCTACGGATAGGACTTTTGAATATAGCAGGGTAACCTGGCAAAGATGAGAAAAGTACTGGATTATGTAAATCTGGCTAGGATCACATAGCTCGTCTTCGAGTGCGGTAGGGAAGCTTGTGGGCAGCGATATGGTTGGACTAAATTGGTGGTATGGTTGGTTTGGATTTGAGAGTGTGGAGATGATATAGTAAGCCCATTGAGCCCTCAACATAAGTTGTTGGTCATAAAAGGACATTTGGGGCTGTTTTTCATCGAGGAGGATTCTTATTTGCTCGAGGTAGTCTGAGGGAGCCTGCTGGCCTTTTACGGAGATCTGGTTGTGGTTTAAAAGGAGGAGGGTTTGGAGGTCGGACAGAGTAGATCCTAGAGGTAAATACTGGTTGTTGAGATGGTTATAGGCCTGTTGATGAAAGAAGAGAGAGATTGAGTCTGGCGAATCAACGGACAGGGTATTTTTAGGGCAATAGTGACAGGCGGTGGCCATGATCGCACAACGGAGCCCATATGGAATCTGGTGTCGATCTTTAAATAAGAGTTCGAGGGTTGATTTCTGGTGAATAATTGGATAGAATGGATGTACGAATTCGAAATAGACATCGAATAGATGGCGTTCGAGTTGTGGGCAAATGTCCGGAGATAAGAATTGGAGAGTTTTGTCGGTCAAGGTGAGATGAGAGAATTTTGCGGCTTCGATAGATGAGTATGAAATGTCCAAGAGACCATTGTTAGCTTCGTATCCGATGTATCCGAGAGGTGAGACATAAAGAAGTTGGAAGTTTAGGTAGAGACGTTTGACTAGATGATGAAAGTTGATCTGCTGTGTTTTGGATAGACTCGAACGATAATCTGTGGTCATTTTTAATGCGGGGTCAGACGGACTGCTTCTGTTGCTGGTGATCGTGGGTGTGGGTGTGGGCTGGAGGAAATTTTCGGCTAGAAGAGGTAGTTGAATTTGATGGTCTAGAACTTTAGGATAGGGATTTTGACTGTCTTTGCTGGACACAGAAGAGAAGGTGCAAAGGGTTTTATGTTTTTGGCAGCTGGAGCATGTACCCGAGTTTGGTATGCCTACATCACACCTACACAATACTTTTTCGTTGGCTCCCTCTCTTTCATATATTTCTTTGGCTTTTTTTTTTCTTATGTTTTATATGATATACATATGATAGATATGCTAGATAATGAGGTATAATAGTTATTTATTTACTTTGATTTTCGCCGACGACAAAAATCACAGGCTTGGGCGACCTTGAGCTTCTTGTACCTATTAGGATCCCCCATGTCAACAAAATGAAACTCTACAGCCTTATTTTTACGACGATATGTAGCCATTATAGGCAGTTAAAAGAAAGGCAAATATATATATAAAAAAAAAGGGGGAAAATATTTGATAAATGGGTGAGAAAAACAGGTGAAAAAAAAAGGCGAGAGAAAAGAATTTAAGAAACAAGGAGAGCCGAGAAATAGACAAGGATAAAGGAAAAAAAAATTAAGAAAAAATAATAATAAAGAGCCAGTCGTAGGCTTGGTTCAAATTTGGCGGGCATATGGCACCCAACCGTTGTTCTTCTTTTTCTCTTAATCTTTTTATTTATTATTTATTTTTTTCTCACTGTATTTTAAATACCCGCTGAACCAACCGTAGGTGTTAAGCTATTGAATATCAAAACACAGACGCCTATTATTACTATTTTATATTTTATTTGTCAAAGTTAAAGAAGTACATTTTGAAAACACATGAATAAGATAGACCATTATAAACTTTAAATAGAAAGCTTTGTTTTATTTTATTTTATTTTATTTATTAAGGCAAGTCAAACAAGTCAACTTGAACAAAACCACAGAACCAAACCAAACCAAACCAAACCAAACCAAACCAAGCCAAATTAAATCAAATTAAATCAAATTAAATTAAACTAAATACTTTACAATACAAGAATAAAATAAAATATCAATAAAATGACAAAGGGGTAAGAGGCTTGTTCTTGTTGTAAAGGCAGAAAGGATGGTATGTGCGAGCCGGCTGATTGGTTTTTTTTTTTCCTTGTTCTTATACTCAGTCGTATGAACCCCTCTCCATTGGTACAACCAAGGAATATACGATACAGAGTTATAGGTCCCGTGAACACATTTCCAGGAACCACAAAACTCTACATTTGCATTATACTGCGGAGACTTAAACCACTGAAAATCCCGTTTTATTTGAAATCCTACATGCATCAAAATAGCAATATCACCATCATGGCGTGCCTGTAATTAATCCCTCGATCGTGTATCTTGTATCGTGTATCGTATATCGTGTTTACCTTTTGACCTCAAAAGAAAGTTAGTCTAAGCTAAGCTAAGCTAAGCTAGATTATTTTGAGTATATAAATATTTAATCAATTCAACATTACAAAATATACATCCTTCTTGTCTTTAAACGCAAGATGTTGTATCTTGCACTAATTTCCCTATCTATATGGGCGGTATCTTTGTGTGAAGCATCCTCAAAGGTGATAGGGTAAGAGCTGTCTAAATACCTTCCAATGCACTACAAACTAAAAGCCCTCTCTTATTTTTTTCTAGATACCTGCCAAACTGGCTCTATGCCAATTACCCTGTCGAGAAGATTCCCTACGAAAAGTACACACATCTCAACTATGGTAACTAGGGCTGCAATACAATCCAACCAAGATTTTATTTTCTTCTTTTTCCTTGTTGATAATTGATTTGCTCTCAATATTCTCTAGCCTTTGCTGTAGAGAACTCACCAAATTTTCTCCCTGCCTTTACGGATGATTGGGCAATCGAATCTGCACTTCCAAAGATCATTCAACTGGCTCACAAAGCAAACACAAAGGTTTTGTTATCAGTAGGAGGCTGGACTGGATCACAGATGTTCAGTCCAATGGTCACAACACACGAAGGAAGAAAGAAGTTTATCGACTGGAACCTGGACTTTATTAAAAAATACAATACTGACGGTGTTGACATTGGTAATAACTAAACCAAAAAAGAATCATGTCATGACATGTCATTTATTGCCATGCCATATAGTACCCCCCCCCCCCCTTTTTTTTTTTTAAAAAAAAAAAAGACTTACTCCAAACAATTGACATTTAGATTGGGAATACCCGGCAAAAGGAGCAGCAGCCTGTAATAAATTCACTCCTGGTGACTCTCAGCATCTACTGTCCTTACTCAAAGAGCTTCGTGCTGCTCTTGACCAGAAATTTCCAAAGGAGAGAAAGCTCATATCCATGGCTGTCCACGTCGAACCGTTTGTTGGCAAAAATGGGCCCATGAAGAATGTGTCTGCATTTGTGCCTTATTTCGACCATATAAATATTATGACTTATGGTATGTGTTTATAGGTCTTTAATTATCGTCCGGTTAACTAACATGCATATATGTGTGTATATGGACCTGTAGATATCAATGGTGCGTGGGCCTCTGTTACAGGTCCCAATGCACCTTTTAAAGCAGAGCCTGGGAGACCCGAAGTATACTCATACACAAGTGGTAAAGTCTTGACAAACGAATCGTTGGTTTGGATCTCCAAGTCAATCGTATTGATAATAGAACCATTTTTATTATTTATTTAGCTATCCAGGCCTGGAAGAATGCTGGTGTCCCTGCAGAAAAGATTACTGCCGGATTAGCCTTCTATGGACGATCCATTAAAGCAAAGGTCGATATGAGCTTGCACAAGTCACAATATCAGCCATCTGAAGTTGGTGCACCAAAAGGTGACTCTGATGATGCATGGTGGAGCGACCCTTACTGTCCCAAGGATGGTGCAGGTGTATCCGGTAAGTTTTTTGGTCTGACACTTCAAAATTTGTATCAGTCGGTGGTTCTTAATATATATATGTATATATATATGTATATATTTAAAAAGGAATTTGGAAGTGGTCAAATATTCGGTCCGAAGGTCTCTTGAAGAGCGACCTTGTATCTACTGGCAAAGGATGGACTCGCTACTGGGATAATGTATCCCAGACACCCTGGCTATTCAACCCATCTACAAAAATCTATATATCCTATGATGATCCACGTTCACTTGGAGTCAAAGTACAACACGCTGTTTGTGAAGGTTTGGGAGGAGTAATGATCTGGTAAGATCAAATTGCAGTAGGATTCTTTTTAAGACAAAAAAGAAAGGCGTGTTGCTCTAACTGGTGGACTAACGGCTTTGTGTGTGTATATGTTTGGGATTCTAGGGATATTCACCAGGACAACGGCGAACTTATCCGTGCAGTTGAAAAGATTCATACCTTGAAACCGAACAACTGTCCATCCAAAAATAGAGCGCCTCGTCCTCAGGAGGTTTCCGACTACGACCCTTTAGCTGAATATGATATCGATGCGCTTGATCCAAGTTATGAAAGTGAGGTTGCCGATCTTGCTTCAGTTTCTGGAGATGAGAATCCTATGTCTGACCAATCTTCTGGAGATAAGGATTCCAATGATCACTCTGTGGATCACAAACCAGCTTTTGATAGTAACATAGTATATATTGATCCAAATTTTGACGACAACCTTGTTGACCGTGATCCAAGCTTTGATGACAACATTGTCGATCTTGATCCAAGTTTTGAGGACGATATCTTCTATGATCCGATTCCTGAACCCTCTTCTATAAGCAACAGTGGGAAGAATTCGGTCCCTTCGGATGATGCATTTTCTGGAGCCGATGATTCTTTTACCGATATACCTTATTCTGATGCATTTGACGATTTCTTTTCAGACGATCCATACCCTGGCGAAAATGATGACAACTTTCTTGCGGACGATCCATCTCAGAGAGACAATGAGTCTGGTCCATTCCCTTCAGATGCAGACACTGGGGCAGATTCTCCTTCAGACTTTTCGTCTGTAAGCGATTCTGGAGATATTGCACTTGGTGAGAGCTGTCCAAGTGATGGTGTCAACAAATGCGTGGACCCTGAAAAATCTCCAAAATGGGCCACTTGCAACTTTAATAAATGGATCATCCGTGAATGTGCTTCTGGGTTGGTGTGTCATGAACAAATGGGTAAGAGCTAGAAATGCTTAGGTGTTTCGCTTTAATGTACTGCTCTCTCACAACATATATTTCTCTCTGTAGAAACGATCTACTGTGGTCCCTCTGATTCCAACATTGATATGGCAAGCATGGACTTTGTAAACAAAATACCCTTATTCGGTATTGATGCTGAGAGCGATGCCAATATTCATCACTTTGTGGTTGCTTCTGCCGATACATTGGTCACCAAGGGTTTGTAAATCCTGACTTAAAGCAGGTCTTAATGATAAAGAGTTATATCTTTATCGTTGAATATAATATCTATCTTTATATATTATTTTTTAATTCATTCCATATTTTGAACGTTCATTTTCTTTAAAGAAAAAAAAAACTTGAACAATTTTACTTTCCATAGAGTAAATTGTATTTTGTTTTGTGAAATCAAGAGCTAATAAGTAAATAAATAAATTTATCCCCAAATTACACCTTTTTTTTTTGACCCAAGCAAATTGAACTTAATTGGCTTTATCTATAGAGTTGATTTAGATTCCAAACTTTTCTTAATTCTTTCATTGGTTAACAATCTAGCCAGTAAACTTGTTTCAAATAAAATATAAGACAGTCCAGCAAATAGCTATCTGTATTAATATTATTATTTTTCAAAAAAAAATATATATAATATATACGGACGTGTTGTTCAAATTACAAAAAAAAATGGTACATATATTATGCTCGCGACTTTCGTTTACTTTTCTTTGTGGTCTTCTTTGTGGTTTTTTTAAGCTGCTTTGCCATAATTTCGCCGTATGTTGGTCCAGGCTCAAATGTGATCTCATCTTCGTCTTCACTTGAATCACTTGAGTCTCTTGTCAAAAGGATTCTTTCAGGAGTAGCTGGGCGGTCAGAGTTATCTGTTGAGTTTTCATCGATCTCTTGTGGATCCTCTAGGCCATTCCTGATCTCTGTATCCTCCACCGCTTTAACTCCACTTTCGTATATCATTACGGAATTCTGTATATTTTCCCACACTCTTTCATCTAAAATTTGGTATTTAAAGCACACGTTCTTTAGAGCATGTATTTATCAGAATCATTCCCTCTAATTACCTATAGTATCAACACCGATGAAGTATTTGGTTTGAAAGGATACGCAGGATTGATTTCCCTGTAATATTAACACCATTTTTATTTTTTAGTTTATTTTTGTCAAACACAATAGCTCACTTTTATACTTACATACGCCAGGTCTTCCGCCTTGATTAATTCAGATGGGTTATTTGAAATCTCAGCAAAAATAGCTTATTGAAACAAAATAAAACAAAAGAAAACAAAGATATTAAGATAAAAGAAAAAGGAGGAGTTCATTCTACAATGTAATACTTCACTTACCTATATTGACACCTTCAAACTTTAGGTTAGGGTCAGCAGCATGAATATTCCATAATATAGTATTCACCATCTTTTTCCGTTTATTTGCATTGAAGCCGTCGCATTTTGTTTGCTTGATACTGAATTCTGTATCTTTGTCGACACGGCCGTATGTGATCTACATACACAATATTTGAGCAGGTTTAGACTAAAGGATCCTAAGCTATGTTATTAGTCCGGATCAAATACAGTATGCATTTACTTTTTTTTCTTTCAGCTTTTCTTGAATGGAATCCAAAACTTCATTATTGTAAGCAAATACAATAATACTGGGAGGGTCATTATTTGCTAACACATCGTCTATGTAAGATATTATTGGCTCGACTTTAGCTTTTCCACACTCAAGCTAAGCAAATAAATAAATGTATAGTATTGGTTATTTTATCAGATAAAAGAAAAAGAAGAGCACAGCCTGAGGGGAGAGGGTTTATATATATATATATATTCTTTACCATCTCTGGGTCAACAATGTTATCTTGATCTTCTGGGGCTTCATTTCCTTCTGCTTTTTTCATAGCCTTTTTGGTTTTTTTCAGCTGTATCCTGCTCTTATACGGTATTTCGGTATATATTATCTGTCTCGCTCGTTCAGGTAATTCATAATCAATAAACTCTCTTTCTCGTCTTATTAAAACAGTTTTAATCATCAAGTGTCTTAGTTCTGCTCCATTCGAAGTGCCTACATTGAAACATGTTCATTATATCAGTTCATTTATCAGTGAGCCTATCGTAAGATCTTTTACCAGAATAGTCCCAACCAAACACATGATGTGTAGGTTTACAGTATCGTTGGCTAAATCTTATGAAATCTGGAAATTTAACACTCTGAAGAGCATGAAGTTGCGTTTGAATATCCACAGGGCGGGCATCCTCAGGAGTATTTGATATCATTATGAGGTGTTTTGTTCGATGAAATACCCTTGTTAGTGCTCTTGGACGGTTGCTCTAAAGAAGTATTGTTATTCTTATTATTATAAGTATATTACTGTGATGTATTGCCTACTATTATTATTTTTTGAAAACTTGCCATTCGATTTTTTAGCTGGCTACTCTCATCACATAAAATTATTTGGAAATCCATGTCTTCAATCTCTTTGGCATATCTTGCTGCAATATCGTAGTTCATGATATAAAACTTTACAGCATTAATTGAATCTTGGTTTGATCCTGATTCTGACTCTGACTCTGAATCCGAGACTTGGGGTATATCCTTTTTAAATCTAGTGGGTAATTCTAGATTCGCGTTTCGCTTTTTAGGGATATGAAGACCAGCATCGGCTGGTTTGGATCTCTTGCGCAAATTTCCTTTGCCGAGAACATCAGATGATCGAAGAGTAACATGAACTTCTTCCTCTTTCAGCTCTAGCCATCTCAAAATTTCGTCCTTCCAAGTAAGGCAAAGTGAGGCTGGGCAAATAACAAGCGCGGGCCACTTATCCTCATAAGCCAAGGCCAATGCAAGACCCTGAACTGTCTTGCCTGACCCTCTGTCATCTCCAAAAAGAACTCTGCCTTTCATCACCACACCCGTTCTTACGCCTTGTTTCTGATAATCTCTGAGTAGGTTCCAAAGCGAAGAATTTTTAACTCGGCTTACTCTTGTATCAAATTCTCTGTCATTTTGATCTATCATACTCTTTTCACTCATTTTATCTTTCATATGTGCCACAATTCCGGGCAGAAGAGGTTGTACTTTAAGATTCAAATTTGGTGTTTCGGTAGGCATGCGTTGGATAGCGTTCTCGTAGGATGTTACGGTAGCTGGGATGATCCAACGCTCGTTCTCGTCGTCCCATTCCCCATCTGGAATACTCCGGAGAACAGGTAATAGCGTATCATTGTGTGTTGTTTTGATACAAATCTGATCCTCTGACAGCAAGCTGAATTCGACTATTGTTTTCATCGGTGACTCCCTGAGCGAAGGTCCCTTTTCTCGCTGTACTTCCATATGCTGAAGAGCCCATTTGTTTGAGTGTATGTTTCTTGAGGCTGCAGCAATAGCATAGGCTTTTGCAGGATGTGTCGTATATGGACTGGCAGACGTATCCCACTTGAAGTAACTGCACATAGATCTCGAACACTGAAATAACATATAGATATTATTTAGTAATAATAATAATAAAGCAGTAAATAAAATATATATACTTGTATAAAAAGAGGGGGTTTATCTACCTTCCAAAACCAACGCCCTTGGTTAGGTCCTGGCTTAAGTGATTCGATGCTTAATGCTGGTACTCCACATGTGCATCTTGGTTGATTTGACATTAAATTAAAGTAAGAAGGTGAAAGAGTGTAAGACAGATTTGCTTTTGCTGACTTGCTGGGTTCCTTATTTTAAAAAATGATGATAGATAATTTAAACAAGTCACTTCTTCCCTTCTCTCGCATTCTGCTTTAAAAAAAATGATCCCCTTTGGCTCTCTGTCTTTCTGTCTGTTTCTCTCTCCCTTTTTTTTGCAGTATGTCATATTCCTACGTGCAACCAGCCTACAACCTATTAGAAGCACAGCATGGAAGAACCCTCTGGTGAGCAGGCAATGGTTGATTTGTCAACACGCTGACGATCCCTCAGGATGGGTGAACTGGATTCATGGATGGATGAAAATTACGTGTCTCAATTGTGGTGGAGTCTTGGAGAACAAGTTACATGTCGTATGGGTGTAGACAAATTTGGAGCCAGCTATGCTTTTGTTGATTTCAGTTCACCTGAGGCGGCGAGTAACGTTTTGATGAGCTACAATGGCTCACTTATTCCAAATACCCAAAAACAATTCAAGCTGAATTGGTCTAATGGTGGTGGATCAAGGTATGCTCTACACAAAGTCATTTGGAAATTCGATGACCTAACTCGTGGATCTAGCAGTAGTGGACATATTGACGGACCAGAATTCAGTATTTTTTGTGGAGATCTCGGTAATGATGTAGATGACCAGGCATTGCTGGTAACGTATTTTTTTTTGGAAGCTTCTTCTTAGTACTTTACCCTAACCCACTTTGTCTAAGGCTGCGTTCCAAACCAGATATGCTTCGTGCAAATCCGCAAAAGTGATGACAGATATAGCAACGGGCTACAGCAAAGGATTTGGCTTTGTCCGCTTTTATGATGAAGCAGATCAATTGAAAGCTTTGGAAGAAATGCAGGGCGCATATGTAGTCTCGCGACCATTACGGGTTTCCATTGCAACTCCTCGTAACCGTCCGACAGTTTTGGGTGCAGCATCAACACAAACTGAAAGCTACCACCAAGATACGATAAGCACTACGGTATTTGTTGGCGGACTAAATACCCCGATTAGTGAAGAAGAGCTACATGCATGTTTTATGCCGTTTGGGGAGATTTCGTATGTCAAAATTCCTCCAAACAAAGGATGTGGGTTTGTTCAGTTTTCTCAACGGGAGTCAGCAGAAGCAGCCATAAATGATCTCAATGGATCTGTACTTGCGGGATCTAAGTTGCGACTTTCTTTTGGTCGTTCCCAACTTGACAGGCAGTTTGGATTTAGGTATGTTTATATGAATAAGTGGTTGTGTGGAAGTATTAAACAAAGCTTATGCTCACCCTGCTTTTGTATTGTTCTTATATATATATAATTTCCTTTTTTTTCTGTGAATAAAAAAAGGCCGCCTACTGCACCTTATTCGGGCTATCCTACTCAGTTTTCGTTTTTTTCTGGAGGATACCCACATACCGTTTCTCAACCTGAACTTATTGATCCGCGTGAATCTTTCAGTATAGAACATCAAAACAGACTGTATCTTAAGCAGCAGGAGGAAACGTACGAGAGATGGGATAAAGAAATTAATACAATCTAGAATAGACGTCTGTATTAAATTTAAGGTTCAAACACGAATAT
This sequence comes from Phycomyces blakesleeanus NRRL 1555(-), assembly GCF_001638985.1. Classification (NCBI taxonomy): domain Eukaryota; kingdom Fungi; phylum Mucoromycota; class Mucoromycetes; order Mucorales; family Phycomycetaceae; genus Phycomyces; species Phycomyces blakesleeanus. The sequence goes on from NW_017265162.1 coordinate 52,250, forward strand.
TCTATCAAAATAAAAATAAAATAAAATGAATAACTATTATTCGATTGGAATACCCCATATATATATGCGTGTGTGTGTGTGTGTGTGCTAATTCACTCTCTGAAACCCCCCATTTTGTTTTATAGATATAATATTTGATGATTTTAGAAAGAAAGAAAAATACTATTCTAGAAATAAATAAATTTTGTAGCATATTAGCAAAATTTTAACCTCTTGTGTATATATTTCGTTTAAGAACGCAGATAAAATGTATGGAGCAAAAAGAAAATTCGAGTTAATGGCAAACAGTTTGGGAGGTTTTTTTTTTACATTAGATACAGCTTAACCATATTTATAATACACTTTATATATAACATGTAATGAGTATGCTTTTAGAGCATCCACAGCGGTCTGTGTAAATTTAACAAGAATGTTAATTTAGCTAGAAAATTTAGATCTTTTCATCCCCAGCGGTTTGCTTAACTAAAAGTTTTAACTGGTTATTTCTCAATAATAATTACCGGCTTTTTAAATTTAACAATTCACAAAAACATCCAGGGCTTTTTTACATACACTGCTAATTTTACCCAGACCGCTGTGGATGGTCTAAATTATCTCTTTTAAATGCGGCTTTTTTTATTTTACGCAATTATTTTAGTTACACATACCACTGTGGATGCTCTTACCAATAACAATGCTGAACTCGCCCTAAAAGACACTGAGCTAGCTAATAAGAAGGCTGAACTCGCCAAAAAAAAAAACAGAGTACCAAGATCTATTCTCACAGCTTCATAATAATGTAAAACATATCTGGGAAACTGATGATGATCTTTCTACTATGCAACACCAACTAAACAATATCCAGTCCGAAATATCAACAATGACTATGAATTTCAAGAAATATTTGAGTACAGGTAACAAAAAGGTTACAAAATTCTTGTTTATGTATTGAGAATCTGGGGCTATTGGATTGAAATATTTTACAAGAGAGGAAAATGAAACTCATATCTTTGAATACGGTGTTATCAGCTTGCTTGTGGAGAAGATTATCACTGACACGCTTATTCATTGGATTTATGACAAGCCCATCTACTTTGAATTACCTGTTAAATTACCTTATGCCGGTCTTTCTAAGTGGCAACTGTTTACTACAACCAAAGATTGGTCCCTACTTCTGCGGGAGCAGTTCTGTTTTCTCGCAGTAAGACCTGAAATTGTCGAACGTCTCAGGTATAATCGAGAGAGACTTGTAAACGAATTGAAAGCACTCTATCCGAGATCTTCATTGGCGCTAACTCTTACTTAGAAAAGAAGCTTATTACCATTGTCGAAATAGCCGCCCAAGTTAGTCTGGCTATGCCTGTCAAGCGCAAGAAGTTGGTCAAGGTAAATGACAAGGCACAAGGTGATATGAGATTTCAATACTTTTGTGTTAAAAGATCAAATAACCGAATGTACGTTAATGGAAGCAAAGGTCATCTGTAGGGATATTCCTTAGATAACAGACCCTCCCTTTTATTGGTAATAATATAACCTGGAATTTTTAGTAATTTAAAAGCTACAACATTACAATATATATAATATTGCTTTTGTTTTAACCAGAGGAACATCATTTTCATTGACTTATATGCCATACAAGTTACAGACGAAGGATTTATTCTGATTTATAAAAATGTATTCTATTTAAAACAAAGCCTATGTACTATAATTATCTGAGAAAATAAACCTTAATTGTAAAACACAATGGTGCATGTAAGTTTCATGCTTTTCAAACGAATGTACAATAAAGTAGTATGTAGATCTATATACTTTAGATGCTATTAGGAGCTTCAATTAAGCTAATAACTAAAATATATCTACAGATTTGTGAACATACTATCATATTAATATCTTAGTATCGACATTATTAAAAACATATTCAATTTGACAAGAGTATGGGTCTTAATAAAAGAAGTCCAGTAAGATACATAGTAAGGTGGTCCGTATGACAAAAACCACCAACCTTAGGCTATAACATACACAAGTAACTGAGTTTCGAACCTTAAAAAAAACACGCACACACACATACACATACACATATACTTACCTTTTTACCACTTTGCTTAAAGAGGCTTTAATATAAAGAAAAAGCCTTTCGGTTAATTATATAGTAATGGTATATATATATATATAAAGGTGTATTGTCGACACGTTTTAAAATCTATTATGAATAAAAGTACATATTTGTTCTTTTTACTTCAATGATGAAAAGAGTTGTCAAAGTAAGGTTTGTTTTAGATACAATACAGCTTAATAGGAAATTTATACTTGTATTAAGACAATCCAAAAATGATAAGTTGCTTCAAGTAAAATGAAGATAGATAAAAAAAAAGAGCTAAAGCCATATGCCTTTTTATGCTGGCAAAAGCGAAACTCTATTATTAAAAATATTGGCAATGATTGTCTCTATGTTTGATATTGATTTTTATGAGTAGATTTAAATTATCATATTCATTACTAATTATTTCATTCTTTTTTAAAACATGCTTCAAAGTACATATTGCTTTTCCTCGATTGATTTACATCATTTCTTTAGAGACTAACTTGGAAGACTGTGTGTACAACACACCAAGGCTTTGAAGTTTGTGATACTGTTTCATGTGAGCATGTCAATAAAATACCGTATTTTTCTCCCACTCTTTCTATCCTTTTTACTTTCATAAAACAAACAAGAAAATTCATATCGAATATGCGTTTGATTAAGAAATATCTCCCGGATAGTCCAAATTATCACCAACCAAATACATCCAACCAAAAACCCTTTATCTCGGCTAGCTATTCAAATCCTGCAAGCTCCCAGTCAAGCTTGTTTTTCGATACCGATAGTTGCAGATCTGGAGATATTGCTACCATCAAGGATATTTTATCCCATGAACCGCAAAAACCTAGAACTTCAATAAGAAATAAGATATCTGATTTTGCCGAAAAACTTCCAGTCGTGACTCAAAATAAAAGTAGAAGACCTGAAGGTACGTAAGCTGAACAAGCGATGGGAAATATATTTGTATCCGGAATATCTGGTTTTTACTCACATGGTCATACAGAAATACAGGCTGAACTTGATGAGCAAAAAAAGTATTCCAACCTTTTCGGAATCACCCAAGCAAAAAATAATGGCACAGAGAGATCATATCCAAACTCTTTCCAGCCAGAGAATTTAGCGGGAATCTTGAATGCTGATTTGTTTACAGAGCTCGTAAAGTATATGAAGAATAATGCCGCAGATAACAAAACAGTGCACGCATTAATTGACCAAGAAACTACCGAAGAAAGTGTCAAAAAAGATGCGGAATATGACTTCGAATATACGTTGAAGAAGAATCTTGACAAAATAAACACAAAATATGCCGTTCTTTGTAAAGCGAATACATCACTGAAGCGTGGGATAAAGAATGCCGAGAAATCTAAAGAGACTATAACCTGTCAAGCACAACTGCGTGATATGAATTACCAAAAAGAAATCCGTGATCTTCAGGATAGTCTTGCTGCGACGAAACTTGAACTTGCTGGCGAAAAGGAGAATAGCGAGATACTCAATAAAAGTATAGGCTTACTCAAAGGTGAAAACGATAAACTTAAGGATGATAATGATACACTCAAGAATGAGAATGATACACTCAGGGAGGAAAATGATAAACTCAAGGAAAAAAATACCGAGATCTTGAATCAGGCACAATCGAGAGAAAGACGATGCGAAAGAATAATCAACAGTCTTCGATTGCAGTCGACTACATCACAAGCCGAGCTCATCGAAAAGAAGATGGAGTATCAAATCTTACTTTCTGAATTCCAAAGCCATGTGGATACAGTCCCTACTGCCGAGGATGATTTATTTACTATCCACGCAAAGCTGAATATAGTCCAAACGAAAATATCGGATCTGTGTATGAGTCTCGAAGACTTTTTGAATCCAAACGAAGGCGAGGTTTACAATATATTCTTCGACAATTGGAAAGAAGATTCGTTCAGATATAAAGTACTTATGGAAAAGCGTGGAGATGGAAGCTATGGATTTGATTATGGCATTATCAGCTTGCTTGTCGAAAGCTTCATTACAGAATACCTTATCAACGAGGTTTATGACGTGCCTATATACCTCGGATTACCTATCAACACAGCCTATACTGAACTCTCTGAGTGGGAACCCTTCAAGAACTGTGCTAACTGGTCCCGGAAGCTTCGGAAACAGCTCTGCTCTCTTGCATCAAGACCAGAGATTAGTGAGAAACTCAACGAAAATAGAGCCCAAGTAACACGAAATATACTCAAGCCTTTATCAGCAATTTTTACCCGTATAACTCCAGCAACTATAACAAAAGTTACCGCTATTGTCAACTTGGCTTCTCAAATCAGTTTGGCCATGCATAGTCAAGACGTGCCTGTCAAATGCATAAAGCTAAAAGAGGGAAAGGACAAGATAAATAACACTATGAGGTCTCTATATGGCTCAATCGAAGGTGAGACTACAATTCAAATTGTCGTCTGTCCACCATTTATTGCAAATGAAGGTCAAGAAACAGAGTCTGTTCTATTGGAAGGAAAGGTTATTTGTTTCGAGAGACCACAAAAAGGAAAGACACTAGCTGTTGCAGATTAAATAAATACCAGTGGATACAATGCTTATGACTCTGGTTCAGCCGAAACATCTCCACTTTTTAAATAGGTTACATAATATATCTTTTATATATTCTTTTAGTTTTTATTTATACTTCTTCACTGTACTCCATATAATTTTATCCGTTTAAATCAATGTCTTTATTTCTCTTAAAAATAATTAAAAAAAATAATGCCCGTAATTTGTAAAATAGTAACAAATATCCATATTTTTAGAGCTTATAACATTTAATTAAACGTATTTAATAAAATAATCCAAAGCACAAAACACGCCGACGCCTTGGCTTTAATGAATAAGTCGACATAAAGCTTAATTTAATAAAGTCAAATAGTGCGGTTCCATGACATAGTGTTTAAAATAATGCTTATATACTGTCTGTAAAAATCTTATGGAGGTTAGGTTGTAGTATATTCCTTCTGTTATACAAAAGCATGTCTTTGTAACAACGTTTTAAGTATTCTAAATAAAACTTAATACACCGGCCTTAATGAAACTATGATATGTTATTTTATGTTTGGTGTCATAAAGGTTTATTAATATTCTTGAAACTAGAGGAATAATTAGGCCCCTAGTTATTTGATTCAAGTTTCTCAATCGAGTTTTATTATCTAAAGGTACAACCCTTTCGTTGCTTATTGAATATAAATACACTATACTTGTAATAAAGCTATAGATGGTAAAGTCTGGATTATATTAGGTAATATATGCAGCCAAATTACTATTAATTAACTCCACAAAAGTTTTATTGTAACATTTATTTGATAACAGAGAGTGAGTTTTGCCACAAGTGGCCAAATGAAGTTACTTGTATATTTGTATGGTTTGGTGGCTATCCGGAATATTGAGAATATATTTGAAACAGTACTGAAAAATAGAGTGATGTAGGCCTGGAATCTGTAACAAATATGACTGGCTTAAATTGATCTTTAAAAAAAGCTAAATGCTTGAATTTCAAGACTTGATTGATATTTGCACATTATTGTGTTATATCTTATACTATTATCTCTGCGCATGACTTATATTTGGTCCTTCTATATTTTTAAAACAAGTTTATGAATTACTTTTGCGCAGGTAACTTACGATATAATTGTGTTCCCAATTGAGATGAGCAGTAGAGAAGTAGCTAATTTTAGGGATAAAATGGCACACTATATATTATTTGAATATACTCAAGAGAACTTTTAGCTATCAAGACAGTTATATAAATTTGAAAGGCTTTCATAAATTTTGACAAATGGGTAGTCCAAATGGATAGTGAATACTTAAAATTGATAACATTATAAAGCATATAAGAAACTTTAGGAAGAAGTTTTATAATAAATGCTAGAAGATGAGTATAAAAAGTATGAAATAAACTAAATAAAACTAAAGAACAAGTTCAATTATTGCTATTTTATTTGAACAAAAGTTTTCAATTTTTGTATGGGTTATGTTTGTTTTTTGTTTTAGTATCAAATATTTAAATAAACTTAGACTAATAGTTTTTTCTTTCTTAGAATTGTATGGTTATTGCTTCTTAAACTGTCTCAATGAGTACAACCAGTCTACCTCGTATACAATTAAAGTTTGAATGGAAATATATACTACAAAAATTAGGGTATACCCAAGAGTATTGGTGGTACTCAATAGTCTCTCTCTCTTTTCTTTTCAATAATCAAGCTTCTTCTTTTTCCAAGTTAAGGCTATTAAAAACCGTTTCTTTGAACAATATGCATATCTTCATTATCTTTTGTGATTATTTAACTTCTTTCGTAAAGAGAGCTTATATATTCTCTAGATAATTTTGTCTTATCAGTGGGTGGTCTTTGATCCCTTTCTAACGTATAATTGCTACAAACATTTAATCACAACTCATGTCGGCTAAATAAATTATTCTTGATAATTAAAACTATTTTTTTAAAAGAAAAAAAAAGTCTCGTTCGTTACCAATTGTGACAAATGCAGTCCTTCTCTTTACAATGTGGAAACCTTCAGCATCGGTTCAGCCACAAAGATTAAATCGAGCAAACAATAGTACAAGAAACACACCAGTTGCAACAAGGGATTACAGGCCACTTGCCTTAGGTTCAAAAAATACTCAGCGATGCATACACATCACACGATTGCATCCTAAAACAACTGAGCAAACTATCCAAGTTGTGTTTTCACAATTTGGACATATTGAAAAAATTAAGCTTGGGAAGGGAACTCCTGTGTTAGGTGCTGAAGCTTTATTAACCTATAGGTAAATCCCAATATAGACATTCGTTAACCTACTGTAACATTACAACCTAAACACGAATGTTCTGTTATGCTTAATGATTTAGTCAGCCACCAGAGTCAAACGCGCTTCTACGGACACAGATTACAGTAGATGGTTTTCCCGTTAATATAGCTTTTCGCGATCTAGATGAATATGTTCAGAATACTCCACCAGAAGAAGAACACCAACGCTGCAAAATACCCGTTAGTTGTTTTTCTATGGGGTTTTTGCGGTCACCAAAGACCTTTATGACTGAATGGAGCACCATAGACAATCCTGATTTTGTAATTGACTATGACCACAACCAATGTGAGATTCACTTTTTTAGTGTTGGTAACCAATATAAGCTGGAGTTTGGTTTCAAAGATTTAGCCAACGACTTCAACTTTGAATACACGAACAACAGTGCCTTCTTCACTATTCCTCTCAAAACCCCACCTAAATTCTGGAAGAAATCGGGGGATTTTTCTGTCAAAGATACAAATGAAGAATCTGGGTGGGTGCGAGTTGTTGAGATCCCTATGTCAGCTCCACGACCTGGCCCTCCTATAAGAACCCCAATAACACCCATGGTACCCGATGGATACATGAAGTTAAATACGTGGGTTGTCTATAGAGTAGAAATCAACCCACCACCAGACTACTACCGTGATTTCCAAGACATCCTTCAAACTGCAGTCAGCTACCGCCTCATTCAATTAGAGTACATATCTACGTTTCATGTGTTTGATGCTTCAGACTTTCCTATCCCACTGAATCACAATGATCGCGCCAAACGCTTACCATTTGATATGCTATATCTACTTGAAAGCAGTCTTCTGTCACGCCAAATGGATGAGCACAGTCTAGATAAAGAGTTCTATGATACTCTTACCAATCTCGATCCAGCGGTTGCATCAGGTATTCTGACCTTACTTGTTCAGGAAAGAAAACGAGTATGGAATCCTGCCACTGCCTTTCAAGATATGTGGAAAAACGAAGATATCAGGATCTTTCACCAACAGAAGATTCCCAGTCATTGTGGCATGGTTCGCAAGGTTCTTGTCGCACCTACAGGACTCTACCTAGAACCACCAATTGTAGAAACCACCAACCGTGTTATTCGACATTTCTCAGAACATGCTGATCGCTTTCTTCGCGTTAATTTTGTGGATGAAGATTTTGGTCCTGTTGGGACCTTATCTTCAGGTATAAACAATGAGGCATTGTATTCAAGAATATTCAAGACCTTGATAAATGGCATAAAAATTGGTCCGCGACGCTTTGACTTTCTTGCTTATTCTAAATCCCAATTACTTGAGCATGGATGTTGGTTCTTCGCACCCACGCAGAATCTCACAACCACCATGATTCGAGACTGGATGGGAGACTTCTCTGATGAAAAAGTCATTGCAAGCTATGGAAACATGATGGGACAGGTAATAAGAACGTAAAAGTTAATACTTGACACGTATCTAATGCTATGTAGTGTTTATCCTCGACGTATCCCATCACACCTATGGAAGGTAAAGAAGTGGACTACATAGATGATCTTATACGAGGCAACAATCTATTTTCGGATGGTGTTGGAAAAGTATCACCGAAACTAGCCAGGGAAATAAGTAGTAAACTTGATTTAAAACGGATACCTAGTGCTTTCGAATTTAGACTCGGTGGTGCCAAAGGTGTCTTGTGTCTGTCCAACTATTTAAACGGCAGGAAAATCAATCTGCGCCCTAGCCAAATCAAGTTTGAATCTAGGTCCAATATGTTGGAGATCACACGAGCATCAAAGTTCCTCCCGGCCTACTTGAACCAGCAAACTATCACATTATTATCATCTCTTCGAATAGATGACAGCGTATTTATGACAATGTTCGATAAGATGGTGAACCAACTCAGCAGGATGCTAGAAACACCTTTAGAGGCTATCAATGCCTTGACAACGAGTATAGATGATCATAGTACCGTCTTGTCTATGGCTCGTATGGTTGAATCTGGTTTCTTGCTGACAAAGGATCCTTACCTTGTAAACATGATACATCTATTCCGCGCCAGCATTCTTAAAAATCTCAAGAAAAACGCAAAGATCATAGTTCCCGAAGGTGGCTTTTTAATGGGTGTACTTGATGAGACTAACACGCTGGGTGAAAATGAAGTATTTATCCAAATATCCAATCCCTTGTCTGGTACTGCCAGGCGCATCATTAAAGGAGAGACTCTTATATATCGGGATCCATGCTTCAATGTAAACCAAATGCGTGTGGTGACAGCAGTAGATAGTCCACAATTGCATCACATCTACAATGTAATCGTGTTCTCTTCCAAGGGCTATAGGAGTATACCTAGCATATGTTCAGGAGGAAGTCTGGGCGGCGATAACTATATGTAAGTATTTTTCTAGTGTTCCTTGAGTTTTTAATTATAACTATTCTTTAGGGCTATATGGGATCTGAAACTCATGCCAAAAGGCAACTATCCCCCTATAAAACTTGCCGGAAAAGCGCCTATTGAGGTGGAAAAAATCAATGTACTTCATGTTGAAAAATTCTTCGTCTCATTTGTCAGCAATGATAATCTTGACCAGATTATTGAAGCACATACAGCTATTGCAGATCAATCAAAGCTTGGTGCATTGGATGGACATTGCTCGCGTCTTGCGGAACTTCACTCACAAGCTGCTGGTAAGATGTGTTTTACCGAGCTTGCTCTCAATCTAACGTCGTATACTAGAATTTGCGAATACTGGAAGATCGGCAGAGTTTCCTTTAGACCTTCGTGTTAAGAAGTTCCCAGATTTTATGCAAAAGAAAGACAAGGAATCGTACGCCTCCACGAAAATCTTAGGCAATATCTTTAGAGCAATTGATCCATCGTATTACAAACAGTATCGGTCTTTCTTGACAGACAATGCAACTTACGACAATCGCCTTTGGATGCCTGGAATGGAACCATATATTGCAGAAGCCAGAGAGCTAAAGATAGTCTATACAAATGATGTGATGGCTTTGATGAGTCAGTATGGTGTTCAGACTGAATCTGAACTTATGTCTGGGTTTGTCATAAAATGGCTCAAAAAAGGTGATGTTAAAAGTAAAGCCAGACTTGGAAAACAGGTTATGGCTGCTGTTAAGAGTATGTGTAAACTGTGGAAAAGGCGATTTGAGCTAGAGTTTACCGAAAACGCTGCGGATTTTGAGACACGCCAGATCAAAGAGAATGCAATGAATACCAAAGCAGCAGCATGGTATTATGTTACGTATCATCCACAAGAACGGTCTCAACCATCTCCACATGGTGTTTTTTTCAGTTTTCCGTGGGTTGTTAAAGATAAACTCTGTTCTATTGCCACAAGTTATCAAGAAGGTGCTGGCCAAGGTGAAATCAAGCCATTAGACGAGTCTCTTGTCAAGAACTACAAGAAAAACAGTACGATAAATGTTAGCCTTGAAATGTTTTACTCGGCTAGTGAATCGGAAGAAGAGGACGGCTCAGACGAAGAAAGCGAGGATGAAGGGTGGGGTCAAGACGTTCCAACAGTGAATATTAGGATTAGCGATTTACGTATTTAACCTTAATATAACACATTATATACTTGTGCGAATAAAAACTGGCTTAGTGTATGTTACCATAAATCACTGTGGCCCTTAAATACCTAATACATGAATGGATATATAAAAAAGAGAGCTCTGTACAGTGTAAGAACCAAATGTGTGACCGGGATTGACCAGAACATCTCAATGCGAATAATAATGTGTGATATGGATGATATTTGGATAGACCCCATTTAGAACAATTCATTGTGACTGGCGAAGTCTTCAAACATAAATGTGTATTATAGATTTTGTTGCTCTTTAGAAATATAACTGATTTGAAATTATACTACCCCTTTTGGTATTTGAGAAAATTAAACAATAGAATGAGTCAAAGTACTTGTATACACGTATAATGAGTAGAACTCTTTTTGTTTAGTCATAAGCATCCAATCTTAAGCTTTCGTTAAATATGGCTCGAAAATCACAAAAGACTCCTTATAAAGACAACCTGGAATATTTCTTTGCTATCTCATACCCAAAAGAAAATTCAAATGAGAACAAATCAGCAACCAGATCATTCTTCTCAAAACCTTCATCAGACATTTGGCATTATTTTCTTCCAGGGCAGACTGTAGCAGATCTACCTTCAGCAAGATCAAAACCTTTGGAACATGTGATTGAGGAGAAACAGAAAGACATCATTCTGTCGAATAATACCGTTATATCAAACAACGGATGGGTACTCAAACGGGTGACCAATGTCCATCTAGGAACATCAACACCTCCACCAGAGAGTCGAAAAAGAAGACTATCTGACCCTGATACTTTGGAAGAAAGTCAAAAGAAGATTATTTTAAAACACCAACAAAAGAAAGAAACCTCGAAAGGTGTCATGGCAACCCAAGAAACCAGTATTGAAACCGAAAAGATTTCAGTTGTTCCGTCTGGATCAAAGGGCTTTCGGGTTGAGGCTGATATTTTAGAAGAAGATTCAACAGCACCTGAAATAAAAGCTGATAAAAAGCCTCCATTAACAAAGGAACAAAATCAGATTTATCAGTTAGTTGTATATGGCCAACAAAACTTGTTTTTTACTGGATCAGCTGGTAAGTGTATTACAAACGTTACCCGTACGTTACTTATGTTTATGATAGGTACTGGAAAGTCTGTTTTACTTCGTGGTGAGTAATATTATAGCATACACATGGCCTGTACAGTATACTTATACCATAAAAATATAGAGATAATTTCGACAATGACACAACTTTATGGCGATAGTATTGCTGTTACTGCTTCTACTGGAATTGCTGCTTTTCACATCGGGGGCACTACTCTTCATAGGTAAGTACTAGCGCGCTAATATTACAAGAAGAAGGAAAAGATAAATATTGAACCCATAATAGTTTTGCTGGAGTTGGTCTAGGACAAAAATCAGTGGGAGAACACGTAGCACAAATCCTGAATTCACAAACAACTTGTGAGAGATGGAGGACAACAAAAACTCTTATTATCGATGAGAGTAAGAAAATATATGAGTTTTATATGGTTTAATAAAGTTATCTTTTTGCTTTGTTTTAGTTTCTATGATAGATGGTTGCTTACTTGACAAGCTTGAGGAAATTGCGCGTAGGATACGAGGAAATAATGCTCCGTTTGGAGGAATCCAGGTGGGATATGAATACACGTTTTATAAATTCCATACTTACACAAAGTATTAGATTGTATTATCTGGGGATTTCTTTCAACTTCCACCTGTAAACGAAGGAAGGGGAGCTAAATTCGCTTTCGAGGCAGGCTGTTGGAAAAAAATTGTCCCAAAAACCTTTATATTAAACAGAGTTTTCCGGCAAAAGAACGACAGTAAGTTTCCCAAAATAAAAAGGATCTTTTATAATTACTTACCTGAATTTTTGTATATATGTATATATATATATATATTAAGTGTTTGTCAATATTTTGAATGAAATGAGAATTGGAAAACTTTCGAATCGCTCAATTGGTATATTTAGACGACTTGCTCGGAATTTAGATCCAGGATCCGGAATACAACCTACAGAACTGTAAGAACGATACCAGGTGATGTGATACTTTCTTGACTTATTGTATACTCTAGATATCCTATACGTGAACAAGTTGATCGAGCAAACTCGGCTCGTCTAGAGTCTCTGCGTGGAAAAATATATGAATTCCGTGCTGATGATCGAGGAAATGAAAAGATGCTTGGAAACTTACTTGTTCCTAAAGTTGTCCGACTTAAAAAAGATTGTCAGGTGATGCTACTTAAAAATATTGATAAATCTCTGGTGAATGGATCAATTGGTATAGTGATTGGATTTGTGGGTGACAGCCGATTCTCTTCGCCCGACCACATTCAACATTTTGTACCGGCTAGTTCTTCCCCCAGTTCTTATTTCTCAAGTCATTCTGGAGAAGCAATTCTTGAGTATCCAATTGTTCGGTTCACCAACAATCGTGTGCTTGTCATTGAACAGGAAAAATGGACACTGGAGTCGTCAAGTAAGTGTAGAACTGTTAGCCAAAACCTGGTCATGTTACTAACTTTATATTTTAGGTAAAGTAGAGTTAGCATCAAGGAAGCAGATTCCTTTGATGCTAGCCTGGGCAATGTCTATTCATAAAAGTCAGGGTCAGACTCTTGAATGTGTCAAAGTTGATCTAGGCAGGGCTTTCGAGAATGGGCAAGTATATGTTGCTATTTCTCGTGCAGTCTCGTTAGAATCCCTTCAGGTTCTCAACTTCGATCCTAACAAAATTCAGACACATCACAAAGTCACCCAGTTCTACAAAAATCTTAAGTATTAGAAAGTTGAATTTGGCTTATAAATATATGCTACTTTAAATGAATTGGCTTTTCATTATTTGGCTTGGGTTGCTTCAAACTAAAATGCACCTTTTTGAAAAAAAAAAAGAAGAAAAAAGCAAAGTATGTGTACTCTTTCTTTCAGAATTAGATACTTCAAACAAATGGTAATTATCCCCAACCATCTTTATACAGTTAATACTTAATATGTATAATCGCTGATCTTCTAAGAGCTTTCAAAAGCAATTAGATAATTGAGTTTTATTAGAGTATATTCATTCTGATAAATAATAACTTTTAACTCTTGTAATTAATATCTTCTTTCGAGTAGAGTTCTATTGAATGACCCAGTATATTTCATTATATATATTAAAAGTTTCTTCAGATGCATTAGATAATTTAAACTTAATATTATTTTATTTTTCAAAACAAAATGTAGGCAAAAAGCAATGTTTTTATTTAAAAAGAAATAAAGATGAGAATGAGAATTATGTGTATGTAAAAATTTTAAGCTTTTGCGGTGAGTCCCAAAATGGCACTTTCTATGCGCGAACCGTACTCGCGATCAGCGCGTTTGAAGTGAGCAATTTGGCGATCACGGATGTGCTTCTTTGCGTTTTTCAAGTGACCAGCAATGTTGTTAACCAAGTCTGTTCTTTCTTCAGGAGACATGACTCTGTACAAATCACCAGCCTGTACAAAGTCGACATCTTTAAGCTCATATGTAAATCGGCCAGTGAAACCAGAGATTTCTTCAGCAGTGTAAGTGGAACCAACAATATCGTTTTGGTAAGGACCATCGAACGAATTGGGACCATAATTAAGATTGGAACCACCATTGCCATTTACTGTGGGGAAAAGAGAGTGCGTGTGAATTTGAGTTTTCCTTTTTAGAATATATCCACTCAAATATATATATACACACACACATACACAAACAAAGAAGGAAAAGAAAAGCTTACCGGTCATGAAACCATCCCTTTGATAATTGGCCACACGTGAGACAGGTTGATTGATGGGAATTTGGGTATAATTGGGTCCAAGTCTGTGACGATGAGTATCAGGGTACGAGAACAAACGACCCTGCAGCATACGGTCGGGGCTGACATCGATACCAGGAACCATGTGCGAAGGACTAAACGCAGCTTGCTCCGTCTCCGCAAAGTAGTTTTCAGGGTTTCTGTTCAAGACCATCTTACCAACGGGAACAAGAGGGTAATCCTATAGTGAGAGGTTAGAATAAATTGTTTTGGACAAATATTAAAGTTGATATTACACTATGGGGCCAGACTTTGGTGATATCAAATGGATCAAAGCGGTAGCTCTTTGCGTCATTAGGTTCCATGATTTGAATATAGACGGACCACGAAGGATGTTCGCCGCGTTCAATTGCGTTGAAGAGATCGCGTGTAGAGTAATCAGGATCGATACCGGAAATTCTAGCAGCTTCACTGGCCGACAGGTTCTTGACTCCCTGGTCAGTCTTGAAGTGCCATTTGACATACTTGAACTGCCCCTTGTCATCAACTAGCTTAAGAGTGTGAGAAGAGAAGCCGTGCATGTGACGGAATCCATCTGGAGTGCCGCGGTTAGAGAAGAGAATGGACACTTGGTGGATAGACTCTGGGACAAGTGATAAGAAGTCCCAGAACATATCAGCATCAGGAAGATTGGTTCTTGGATTCTTCTTCTGAGTGTGGATAAAATCTATATTGGTCAACTTGGGTTAATTTGAGCCCACGGTTGCTTTGTGTACTAACTTACCAGGGAATTTCGATGGATCGCGGATGAAGAAGACTGGGGTGTTGTTACCAACCATATCCCAGTTACCTACAAACAGATATTAGTATTTAAAAAAAGGCTAGGGTTTATCTATTTACCTTCTTCTGTGTAGAACTTGACAGCAAATCCACGAGGGTCGCGGGCTGTGTCCGCACTTCCTTGGGCACCACCGACGGTAGAAAAACGGGTAAATATGGGTGTCTTTTTGCCAATTCCATTCAAGAACTTGGCTTTTGTCAGCTTGGAAATATCGTGGGTAACCTCTATATAATTATAAGTATCTATATACATATATATTGAAAATGCATTTATTGTTTACCGAAATAGCCGTGTGCTCCAGCTCCTTTGGCATGAACGACGCGTTCAGGGATGCGTTCTCTGTCAAAATGGGCTACATTGAATGTATTAGAGTTTGTTTGAAGTGTGCTAATCGTAAATACATACCAAGTTTGTCAATCAAGTGGAAGTCCTGGATAAGACTATAAAGAGGTTGTATATTAGAAACTGATAAAATTTATGCTGATACCGAGCTTACACTGGGCCTGTGGGACCAGCAGTCTGAGAGGTTTGATCATTCTCAACGGGGTTTCCATTGGAAGTTGTTAAGATGTTCTTGGACATTTATTTTTATAATGTAAGTAAAGAGTAGAGAAAGGTGTTCTTTCTAGTGTAAGGTGAGGAAGATTTCAGACTATTGATTCTGCTATTTATACCATCATGCAAATCTGCTTTGGGCGCTAAAAAAATATGTTTAGAAAATGTAACGGAGTAGCGCTATTTTAATTCAATATTTGTAATGTTGCGTCCAATCAGCTTATGTTTATACCGTTAAGTCGTGCGAAAACAGAAGAGGGTACAATTGAACTTTTATTAGCCAATCATGTTATTCTAATAGATGTTTACCAAATATTGCTCCTAATGATCCCCAATACCAACCCATCCCAACGTGTTTTCTGCTTCAGCTTCATCTTTTACTTGATAAATCCATCGCAAACACAAGTATTACGGTTAAAATTTGTTCCATATACACTCTTTCCGGAAAGTAAATTCACTCAATGGCAAAAACAAATTCAGGTTGCACGAAAAACGAATTCGTCCTGAAGGAAAATCGATTCACCTGATGACAGGAACAAATTCGTCATGGCTCTTTCCACTAACACTCCGGAACCACCAGGGGTCAAAAACCCCTCCACCACTGGCTCATCTCCACCATTGCCAACCTCATTCACACCAATCTCACCCTCTTCGACACCTCTTTACTCGCAAGTAGCTACTCAGAACGCACTTCCACTTCTCGAAAAGCAACCTCATGTTATCTTCAGCTCTACGAATAACACGACCCCACGTACCTGGCGTGTAGGGTCCTCTAAGTTTTCAGTTTTTTTCACTGTCCCACCCAAATCCTCACCCAAGTGTGACCCTTTCTGGAGAGCTCTTCTCTCAGCCTATCCTCGCGAGGTTAACATGGGCATCACTCTTGGCTCACGCTCTTCCCCTGATACATGTGAACTCCATCTACCTACCAGTGCTGACTGCGAGCGAGCGTGCTCTCAACCTTTGGTAGTCGGCGATTCGTCTTTCCCCGCTCAACCTGCTGTTCCCATTGGCACAATTGTTCGCCGTGTTTTCCTAACCAAGCTTCCTCGTGTTCCTTATCATGACCTGGCTACACAACTCGCCAAATGTATGTCTCCTTTTGGCAAAGTGCGGGAGATCGCCATTCATGAATCATATGGGTTTTTTGACGGTTCTGGCTATGTTGTCCTCGCCAATACACCTACCGACGATGTGCCATCAGATTCTCTGACGTACCAAATTGCATACGACGATACGCAAAAGATTCTTGGTAAGTGGCCTTCCATGGGCTCCCACTGCACCTACTGTAAGGAAATGGGGCACGACGTCGCAAAATGCACCAAACGCCCAGCCGAAACCCGAACGTGTTTTGGATGCAACAAGACCGGTCACTTACAAGCCAATTGTCCATACATTACCGATCCTTCCAAGACGTCCAAGACGTCCAACAAGCGCTCCCGCCACCCCAACCGCAATTCGAAGCTCGATCGCCCCATCATTGCGCCCAAGCCTTTGATTCCCACTGAGCTCTCACTCATCTACGGAGGATCGGAGGCCTCCAAGCACAACCCTCGTCAACCTGCTTTACGTGAGTTGTCTAAGCTGTCTCCCACAAAGACCACCTTTACTCTACCGACACCAACTGAGACGCCCACGTCCTCCGGCCCTCGTCCTCGAAGCCGTTCTGTCGACACCCCCACGCGTGGCTGGGACAAAGAGATAGACGACAGAATGATAACTAATCTCATGGATAGAGATGAGGCTCGGGCTCTCCGACTCCAGTCTGCCTCTCGCCACACTCATCTCCGTTTTTCCCGGCCGGCACGTCCAACAGGCCGCAATACATCTCTCTCTCCTCCTCGCTTTACTCACCCACAAACCACAAAAGCCCTCGGCGCAGAGGCCAACATTAACCAATGATTAAAATAGGCACTATGAACTGTAGGGGTCTACCCAAAGTTGGACACCCTGAATCACGCTCCTTTTTCATACGCCATTTACGCTCGCAGGGAATCGATATTTTAGCCCTGCAAGAAACCCATGCCTCATCATCTATGCTTCAATCTACCTTTGACCAACAATTTCGGTCCTCTTCATCATTATGGTCTCCACACTGCGGTGTTGTATGCCTTTCCCCTCACATTATCTTCACTGACCCTCTATTTAGCCCATGTGGCAGGTGTATCACGACAACTATCACGCATGTGGATAATAATTTTTCGCCCTTCAGGATAGGCGTCATCTATGCGCCTGCTTCCCAAACTCCACGTTATCGTTTTCTTGCCTCTTTACTGTCCACTCCTGACCTCATCCCTCCCAATCCTTCAAACTTTATTCTATTGGGCGATTTTAACCATGCAATTCACTCACACTATGCTCTCGGACGTCGTGCTCCAGCTGACTGGCTACAGTTTATAGATACCAATATGACTGACTGTATCACTCCTCGTGGCCAGCACCCGCAGCCTACGTTCCACCGAGCCCTGTCTTCCACCACCATTGACTACATCCTTGCGTCCTCAGACCTTCACCCTCGCACTACAGACCCACAAGTGAGCTATATTCACCAGAAATGGTCTGATCATTGTCTGGTTGCAGTCAGTCTGTCCCTCCCTTCAACCAAGTCTTCTGGTAAGGGACTTTGGCGTGCTAACCCTCGCCTAGCACAATCACTTTCGTTCCGTACCGATCTCAACACTCTTCTCTCCACCCTCGTTCCTGCCCTTCGCGCTGATCTTTCTCCTCAAGCCCAATGGGATGCGATTAAGCTCGAAGTCATTCGTTTCGTTAAATGTTTCTCTCGCCACCTTCGCCCCTCTCTGAACGACCTGGAAACACGCCTACAAAAACGACGGGACCGACTCATTCACCGTTTCCGCCACCAACCCGCCCAGAACTTCCAACTCCCAATTGTGGAACGATTGTTGCAGCAAGTCCAACTTGAACGGGTCGAGATTATGGCTCTCAAGGCCGGGAAACACTGGCGGGAAAAGGGTAAGACTTCTGCAGGATACCTCAAACGCACTATCGCCATTCGCCAATCCCGCAAAGCCATTGCAAGCCTCTGTCACCCTGTTACAAACGACATTTGCACCACACCCGACGCCATGACTGAGGCCGCAGCAGTCTTCTATGAAGGCTTGTACACCCCTGATCCTATAGACCACTCTGCTGTGGATGAGCTGCTCTCTCATTTGCCTTCAGATCTCCATTTGCCAGAACTTGCACAGGACTATATGACTCGGCCATTCGCTCTCGACACAATTCGGTCAGGCGCTGCCCGCTCTCCCAGCTCTAGTAGCCCGGGCCCAGATGGTTTGCCATATGAGATTCTCTGCCTCATTCTCGCCCATCCCGTGTGTGGCGACCTCGTTTCCTGGATATATAACGATGCCTTGTCGAAGGGAATCTTTCCTCCTTCTTGGCAGTCCACTTGTGTCTGCTTGTTGCCAAAAAAAGGCGATCTCAGTTCTCTGAAGAACTGGCGTCCCATCGCCTTGATTAATACCGATGCAAAAGTGTTTACCCGTCTCATGAATGCTCGTATGATTTCTGCTGTTACCACACTTATCACCCCGTATCAAACTGGTTTTGTTCAGGGTAGATTTATAGCTGATAATGGAATTCTGACTCGTTTGGTCATGGCACAAGCCGCGAAGGATGGATCCTCAGGGATTGGCTTGCTCTTGGACCAGGAAAAGGCTTATGACCGAGTACACCCAGAGTATTTTCGTCGAGTGCTCGCTCATTTCCGCTTCCCTCCTTCCATCGTTAATTCTGTCTCTTCTCTATTTTTCTCTACGCAGCTACAGATTAACGTCAATGGCTTTCTCTCGCGCCCTCTTACGCAAGCCCGTGGCCTTCGACAAGGGGATCCTCTCTCACCAATTCTCTTCAACCTAGCTTTTGAGCCTTTGCTTCGCCGCGTGATACACGATCCTCTGTTCCTCGGTGTCCTCCCTTCTGTCCCTCCCACTCTTCCCTCTTTACCTCCTGTCAAACTGCTGGCTTATGCCGATGACCTTCTGGTGTTTCTTCCGGACACGGATCACATGTCTCGACTTCACCACCATCTCAACACATACGCTGCCGCATCTAACGCTCGCATAAACATGCACAAGACTCAAGCCTTCTCCCTTTCAGGATCGCCACTCCCCGACTGGAATACTTTCCTTCGTGCATACGATGTTACTGATTGGCATGATCGTACGTCACCTACCTCTCTCCGATATCTTGGTTTTCCATTATTTTCCTCTATCACTCAACGAGACTCCTACGGGACCACCCTCCTGTCAAAAATTGAGACCTTTTGCAGTATTCATGGATCACGATCTCTTTCCTTTCGTGGGCGGGCAACCATCATGAACTCTCTTGTACTTTCTCAACTATGGCACGTCCTTCGTGTGGTTTCGTTCCCTTCCGCCTTCCTTGACCGAGTTCGCTCCATCGTGCGCGGGTTCTTCCGTGTCAACTCTTTTCCTCCCATTGCTTTTGATACTCTCTGCTTGCCCCGACTACAGGGTGGCCTTGGTATCTTGGATCCTGGTATACAGCAATGTGCTCTCCAACTTCGCTGGCTGAAGCCCCTTATCCGTAATCTTCTACTGCCTCACGGTCTTGTTCCCCAATGGTTCTCCACTCTTCTTCGCTCCGACGTCCCTACCGTTGATCCTCTTCTTCCCTTACTCTTTCCGGACTGTCGTCCTCGCAACCATCGCACCCTTGATTCCCCGCTGCACCTGGTTCTGAAGGCTATGGATACTCTTCCCCGAAACTTTGACAGAGTGGTGCTCAACCTTTCCAGTTGTCTCATCCTGCCATTGTCTTCTATGATATCCAGTATGCCCTCTCACCCTCCGTATCGACCTGCTTGGCGTGATTTGCGAGTCCACCATCTATACCAAATCGAGTCCAATTTGGATATACTCACACCCATCACTCCCTCTCGTCCTCTACCCCGTTCTGTCACACTTAACCGCATCCTCAACAGAATTCGCGATCATACAATGGTCTTGCATCCCATTCTCTTTCGAGCATGCATTCCTTCTTTTGTACTGGCATTCCAACAGCCAGATCTTCCTATTCGCGACGGGTCGTCCATTGACCTCCAGCCACTTCTGTCAGCCCAACTTCCCGGTCAGACCTGGTCCCGGCTCACCACGCGCTCTTACCGTTCTGCCTGCTCCCATCAACTGTCTGATGCTCGTCCCATCCACCCTCCTCTCATCCCACGACAACTTCGCTCCTTCTGGTCTTTTGCCCTCCCTCACCGGGCTCGGAATGTCTGGTTTCGCGGGTTGCACAATAAGCTTTCGTGCCGAGCACTTCTGTACCGCATCATGCCATCCACCGTCTCTTCTCCTCTCTGCACTATTTGCCAGGTGTCCATCGAGACGCAAGAACATTTTCTTCTCGCTTGCCCGCTGAAATCTGCTGTGTGGACAGGCATTTGGTTGGAATTCTTCGGCACCGTCCCTCTGCCCTCTGTCCTCTCAAACGCTTTCCAATCCTTCGTCTTCCCCCCCCCCCCCCCCCCCCACGCTTAACCCTGCGATCCCTGCTTCCTCCGTCTTTGGCCTAACTATCCTGGCTATTTGGGATTACCACTGGTCTTTCCACTTTAACTCTGTCCCTTTCCTTCCCTCTGCGGTGCTCCACACTGCGCGCAAGTCAATTTCTCGTCTCTGCTCTGAACTAGAGCTGGACTCTCCATAACTCCTCCATTTTTTTTAAAACAAAACAAAACAAAAACAAAAACAACCATAAAATTTAAAAGCCAAAAACATCATATAATCTACAAAACCTTACAAGCAAATATTTTAATTTTCTCTTTTCCTATTCAATCAGAGACCTTTAATAAAATCCTGAGCTTTTTCTTCCTGGCTCCATACAAAAAAAAACAAATTCGTGTTTTATGAAATATAAATTCATCTTGGCTGACAAATCGAGTGTCGATTGTTTTGTAGGGCAAAGTCTTGGCAACTTTAAATATAAAAGAGCACGCCTAGTGCTTGTCTTTGTTTTATTTCTTTTTCACAATTACATCACAAATCACCGATAATGAACATTCAATTCTTGTTTGAAAACGGGAAAGGATTTGTCGTCAACGAGTATGGCAGACCTGAACCAATGGATTATATTGTTGATGAGGAACAGTTTTGTCTTGAAACGTTGAGTTCTCATACACAATATTTAGCTCAACTGTCTCTGGAGAGCGAGAAAAGGATAGATACAATGCAGTTAGAAAAGGAGGTAAAGCCTAATGGTGATGTCATTATTAGGGAAACTTCAGTGAAGGGAAATTATACGCGCTATTCTGATCAGGACAAGGTGAGGTTCTTCAAGCTGTTGTTTGAGAGGTGCTTGAGTGCGGCCGCAGCTGCAGAACAACTTGGGATTCATGTTCGTACAGCACAAAAATGGGCTGCGCAATACGAGAAAGATCCTGACAGTATCTTTGAGAAACGGAGAAAGACTGGCCGTCCAAGTATTCTCCATGACGAACACAAAAACGCTATTCTTGTGGTGATCCAGACACTTGGACGTTGGACCTATTACATCTAAGAACATATTCCTAATGTCATAGCAAAGCAGTTATCATTTTATTGACAAATAAGACATTATTTACATTTATTTATGATAAAGCAATAAGACCAATAATTATTTACAGTAAGTACTGTAAGTATGACAGCTCAGTAAGTACTGAGTCAACATTAGAGCACTGTGATAAGAGTAAATTATAAATGTAGCAGTATCAGCTCTGTAATATCTAAATACGGTAAACAAACACATCCTTAGGAAATGAAGATGGGACTGACACAGCAGATCATGTTTTTGTATAAAAAGGGCAACTTTTTATTCTTTAATAAAGACAACCTACATACAGTCTCAAAGTATTCTTATATACGTCCCTACCTTTTTTTTTATAAATTTTGATTTTTTATCTCCTAAAACTTCACAATTCTCGAGTGCATTGATGAGAATCCTTCCATCGTCCTAGATGAAGTAATGGAGAAGTTAAAGCAAGTGTTTACAGAATTAAAATTATCTAAAACTACCTTGTTCGATTTTGTAAAACAACATTGCAATTTATCTCTCAAAAAAGCTCGGCTTCAACCCATAGACCGGAATAGCGAAGAAAAAATCCAGGAGCGCTTGGATTGGGTTCGTAAGTGGGACAAAACAGATCTAGATTTTACGAGAAACTGTGTCTTTCTTGACGATTCTGCTTTCCACATTAATTTGAAACGTAGTATGGCTTGGTCAAGGAAAGGTGCACCGGCAGTGGTCACAGTTCCCAAAACACGAGCGACAACAACAACCATTTTGGGCGCGATTTCTGCTGAAGGTGTAATCAAATGTAGCCTTAGACTTCCTCAGCCTCCATCTAATAAAAAGAGAAAGCGGGAAGATGGCGTTGGGCAAATGAGCAAAGGAACGGTTACGGGACACTATATCAGCTTTCTAAAAGCTACAATGGATGAAATGGACCGCTATCCGCACATGAAAGGTCATTACCTCGTAATGGATAATGCTCCTATCCATACGTCCGAGGACATAGCTAAATACGTAGAATCTCGGGGATACCGCTGCGCTTATTTACCTCCATATTCTCCTGAGCTCAATCCAATTGAGCAATTCTGGTCAGTGGTCAAAAGTAAAGTGAAACGCAACAAGTTCCTTGAGAAGGAAACGTTGATGACTCGGATTAGTGAAGCTTTTAATAGTTTTAAGCTGAGTGATTTCAAAGGAATCGTTAGACATTCTCATAAATGTTTGGACAGGTGTCGTAATGGACAAGCACTCTGAAGAAGTTTTCTTTCTACGGAAACAAGGTGTTTGTAACGACAACAACAACAACAACAACAACAACAAAAATCGCCATTTACAGTCGTTGAAGTTAGGTTTGGGCAAAGTGAGAAAGAAATTGGCCAGAGTCTCCGAGCTTCGTCAAATTGTGGTTGAGGATTGAAAAATGGCCTGGCCTGGCCAAATTCAACCTATGGTGGCCAATTTCCAGTGTTTGGCCAAATTCAAAAAAAAAAAAAAAGTTGTGAGACTTTTCGTGAGACTTATTTTGAAGACTTCTGACCAATCAGGAAAGCCCTAATATCTCATATCCCTGTATCATGATTTGGCCAGAAGACTCGTTAAAAAAAGTCCCACGAAAAGTCTCACGAAAAGTCTCACGAGAGAAAATTTTCTTGATTTCTTGATTCTGCATTTTTCTGTGTTGTGATGACATCAGTTCTGAAACTTAGTTGCCACTTGTGCAAAAAAGTAGAAAACGTGCCAAAGAAAGCGAATCTTCGTAAACATTATAAGCTTGTACACGACATTGTTCTTCCAGCAGGCAAACAAAAACAAACAATTAAGGCAACTTCTCGTCCAAATGAGTATAAGAAAGTTTACAGAATCCTCGATCTCCAGTGGGATTCTGATTGATTTCTTCGCAACATTTTTTTCCAAATGGATTCTACATTAGAATGTTGATCAGCATTGTTCTTTATAAGAAACAAAAAGGCACCATTGTTTTCATGCCATGAACACCTGATAAACACACTTGACTGATTAATGTCTTAGATGATGCCGTATTTACCATATAAATACTTAATCTTATCGTATGAGATTCCATAATATCTATACTTTAAGAAATAATTATAATAAGTCTGTCTTTATACTTCTTCAACCTAAATAGGATGATGCTCAACTACCATTGATCATGATTTCTATCGGTTCCTTAATAACGTTCTCATATAAAAAGACGTTGTTTGTAATATTGGGTCCTCTCTCGTCTTGATCTTTAATAAAGAGATTACATAGAGATTCATCGATTTTTTATTTTGTAATTACTGTTCTTTTTACTGATCAATACCTCAGATGAGACTGAAAATAAAATACATCGACAGGTTGATGTTTTCGCAAAATACCGGTATCACGCAAAACGAGCATTTTTTTATTGAAGATAAACCTGGTTGCTGTGACCGGATAAAAGTAATTGGGAAAACATGAGTATGGGAAGAAGGGTATTTATAAATGCCCAGCTAAAGGAGATAGGCATGAGATGAGTTCCGCAAAGTATTGGAGGAAGTGATTGAATAAAAAAATAACGGCAAAAAATGCATTAGAATTGGGAGAAGAGAGATTGGGCACTTGCAGAATGCTCATTGGGTGAATTCAGGAAGGGATATGCTATACGAAGATACAGATTCATGTTAATTATAGAACTGGAAGGCCAGCGCAATTTCCTTTGCCACGTAGTCATTCGTGGCAACCAGTGACGGCGCCAACGAGTTGGCTAGAATCTCGAGTCTCTTGCTCAATTCGCTATTGCCGAGGATGGGAATCTCATCGCTTTCTCCATACAAAGCAATGATGACCGTAAACGCATTTTGGGTGTCAAGATTCCCTTGACCCAAGCAAGATTCAACTGTTGCCTTTCCCAGAGTAGCGCGTACTCCGAGTCGCAGCACAATCGTTGCCATATGCCGAAATAGTGATGATAAAGGCGAGGTTCCACGGTCATAGTCTGCCATTGTAAAAATGGTAAATGGTTGTCATACGTGAGATTTGGTGAAAGGACCTGATGCACGGCAAAGAGAGTATGCATTGTCTGCATCGAATTTACTACGAATTTGGCGAAGTTGATACACAATGTTGGTATCTGATATTCGTGTGACTGCCGGATCCGTGGCTATGGATAAAGCAACTTGGAGATTATCGTGATCCAAGAAGATCTTAGTTGCAAGGGCGTCTTTTTTGTCCAATTTGAAGTTGAGGGTGACGGCAC
The DNA here is from genome assembly GCF_001638985.1 of Phycomyces blakesleeanus NRRL 1555(-). Classification (NCBI taxonomy): domain Eukaryota; kingdom Fungi; phylum Mucoromycota; class Mucoromycetes; order Mucorales; family Phycomycetaceae; genus Phycomyces; species Phycomyces blakesleeanus. Next base: position 77,609 of record NW_017265162.1, read on the forward strand.
CGATCGATGGCTTGCTAACAGCGTCGAGTCTCATGTTGGAAGTCACCAAGATGTTTGACACCAATGTTCCAATGACCAATTTACTGCCTTCCGATGCGTGCAGTGAGACTGGCCAAATATCTGAGTAAGGGATCTTTCCTGGTGGCGGCAGTGACGTCGGCTTGGTGAATCCTTTGAGCTTGCCAAATGGCTCGCGGTGTGGATCAATCAATTTCGTGCTGAGGTATTCGGGATTGTTTATGGGTTAGTATCTCAATAATGGGAAAAGTAGATACTGTGAGTGTTATTTATTAAAGAAACAAAATAATATTGTTTATATCTGCTACTATTAAAATCCCTGTAATTCAAATCCCTGTTGTGTAATGGTTGGTTTACACTGTATGAGTGTGTAGTGTACGTGTGCCTGGTGTGTAACAGTTCCGGAGATTGTTAACTTACCAGGTTCATTAGCAAGAAGGAACCAGTGTTTGGTTGTGGGGTCTGTTCTTCACTTAATTGTGGTGTGTATACCACACGTGCGGCCGTATGCTTCGACAGTATTAAGCATGATTGTCTGCCCATTTGTTGTGTTGTATAGAATAGCTCCTGCGAATATCTGGACCGTGGCGAACTTGATTTGTGGAAAAAAATCCCAATCCTTGTTGATGATTGTGCACACGTCAGGAGTCAACTCCGTATACTGACGCTGCATGAGGAGTTTGCTGTATGGCGATGATGAGATTATGTTGGTAAGGGTAGGAACAATCTCTGGAGAACAGTTGATGCAGATGCTCGTGTTCATGGACTCGAAGGACCGCTTCAATGGCAGAATAGATTTAATGGCTTGATACTCTCCAGACATCTTATTCACAAGGCGTTGACTGGCAATTCCATTTTCTTCACAACCGTTTGCATCCACGTGGAAAAATGGTCGCAATGACAGCGAATCCACCACGTACAATGTTTTACATTTTTCTTGGTCGCTTACATTGGAGACGTTACAGGCGTGCAAAACAGCCTCATCATATGTTCGACCTTGTGTTACTACTGTAATTGGCTTCCAAACTGGATAATGAGGCAAACGTGGATCAATTATTGACATCGATTCACTTAAAGAGTTTGTCGGTGCTAAATCATCGCCTTCGTTTGGCGTATCTAAAACGCTGCTATAAAAATCAACAGGAAACGTGTTTTGAGTACCGTTAATATGGATATTAATGAAGCGCTTTCTTACGTGATGATGTGGCTCTTTAAATGAATGCCTTGGTCTTCAAGTGATTCAAAAGTTTCCGGGCAGGAAGGACAAATGAATTCATGGTTGACCGGAATGGCATTTGCCTTAATTGTTTTTGTTTGCCTGCTGGAAGAACAATGTCGTGTACAAGCTTATAATGTTTACGAAGATTCGCTTTCTTTGGCACGTTTTCTACTTTTTTGCACAAGTGGCAACTAAGTTTCAGAACTGATGTCATCACAACACAGAAAAATGCAGAATCAAGAAATCAAGAAAATTTTCTCTCGTGAGACTTTTCGTGAGACTTTTCGTGGGACTTTTTTTAACGAGTCTTCTGGCCAAATCATGATACAGGGATATGAGATATTAGGGCTTTCCTGATTGGTCAGAAGTCTTCAAAATAAGTCTCACGAAAAGTCTCACAACTTTTTTTTTTTTTTTGAATTTGGCCAAACACTGGAAATTGGCCACCATAGGTTGAATTTGGCCAGGCCAGGCCATTTTTCAATCCTCAACCACAATTTGACGAAGCTCGGAGACTCTGGCCAATTTCTTTCTCACTTTGCCCAAACCTAACTTCAACGACTGTAAATGGCGATTTTTGTTGTTGTTGTTGTTGTTGTTGTTGTCGTTACAAACACCTTGTTTCCGTAGAAAGAAAACTTCTTCAGAGTGCTTGTCCATTACGACACCTGTCCAAACATTTATGAGAATGTCTAACGATTCCTTTGAAATCACTCAGCTTAAAACTATTAAAAGCTTCACTAATCCGAGTCATCAACGTTTCCTTCTCAAGGAACTTGTTGCGTTTCACTTTACTTTTGACCACTGACCAGAATTGCTCAATTGGATTGAGCTCAGGAGAATATGGAGGTAAATAAGCGCAGCGGTATCCCCGAGATTCTACGTATTTAGCTATGTCCTCGGACGTATGGATAGGAGCATTATCCATTACGAGGTAATGACCTTTCATGTGCGGATAGCGGTCCATTTCATCCATTGTAGCTTTTAGAAAGCTGATATAGTGTCCCGTAACCGTTCCTTTGCTCATTTGCCCAACGCCATCTTCCCGCTTTCTCTTTTTATTAGATGGAGGCTGAGGAAGTCTAAGGCTACATTTGATTACACCTTCAGCAGAAATCGCGCCCAAAATGGTTGTTGTTGTCGCTCGTGTTTTGGGAACTGTGACCACTGCCGGTGCACCTTTCCTTGACCAAGCCATACTACGTTTCAAATTAATGTGGAAAGCAGAATCGTCAAGAAAGACACAGTTTCTCGTAAAATCTAGATCTGTTTTGTCCCACTTACGAACCCAATCCAAGCGCTCCTGGATTTTTTCTTCGCTATTCCGGTCTATGGGTTGAAGCCGAGCTTTTTTGAGAGATAAATTGCAATGTTGTTTTACAAAATCGAACAAGGTAGTTTTAGATAATTTTAATTCTGTAAACACTTGCTTTAACTTCTCCATTACTTCATCTAGGACGATGGAAGGATTCTCATCAATGCACTCGAGAATTGTGAAGTTTTAGGAGATAAAAAATCAAAATTTATAAAAAAAAAGGTAGGGACGTATATAAGAATACTTTGAGACTGTATGTAGGTTGTCTTTATTAAAGAATAAAAAGTTGCCCTTTTTATACAAAAACATGATCTGCTGTGTCAGTCCCATCTTCATTTCCTAAGGATGTGTTTGTTTACCGTATTTAGATATTACAGAGCTGATACTGCTACATTTATAATTTACTCTTATCACAGTGCTCTAATGTTGACTCAGTACTTACTGAGCTGTCATACTTACAGTACTTACTGTAAATAATTATTGGTCTTATTGCTTTATCATAAATAAATGTAAATAATGTCTTATTTGTCAATAAAATGATAACTGCTTTGCTATGACATTAGGAATATGTTCTTAGATGTAATAGGTCCAACGTCCAAGTGTCTGGATCACCACAAGAATAGCGTTTTTGTGTTCGTCATGGAGAATACTTGGACGGCCAGTCTTTCTCCGTTTCTCAAAGATACTGTCAGGATCTTTCTCGTATTGCGCAGCCCATTTTTGTGCTGTACGAACATGAATCCCAAGTTGTTCTGCAGCTGCGGCCGCACTCAAGCACCTCTCAAACAACAGCTTGAAGAACCTCACCTTGTCCTGATCAGAATAGCGCGTATAATTTCCCTTCACTGAAGTTTCCCTAATAATGACATCACCATTAGGCTTTACCTCCTTTTCTAACTGCATTGTATCTATCCTTTTCTCGCTCTCCAGAGACAGTTGAGCTAAATATTGTGTATGAGAACTCAACGTTTCAAGACAAAACTGTTCCTCATCAACAATATAATCCATTGGTTCAGGTCTGCCATACTCGTTGACGACAAATCCTTTCCCGTTTTCAAACAAGAATTGAATGTTCATTATCGGTGATTTGTGATGTAATTGTGAAAAAGAAATAAAACAAAGACAAGCACTAGGCGTGCTCTTTTATATTTAAAGTTGCCAAGACTTTGCCCTACAAAACAATCGACACTCGATTTGTCAGCCAAGATGAATTTATATTTCATAAAACACGAATTTGTTCCTGTCATCAGGTGAATCGATTTTCCTTCAGGACGAATTCGTTTTTCGTGCAACCTGAATTTGTTTTTGCCATTGAGTGAATTTACTTTCCGGAAAGAATGTATTAGATTAAGAAAAAGGCAATACAAAAGAAATGTTAAGAAGAAAACAGTTATTATATACTATATTTGATTAGACACTATGAATAAAACAAGCCTTCAGGACCTTTTAGCAAGGATATTTCCAAGAGCATAAATGACTAAAAGACTTACTATGATCACTTTTATTAAGGCATATAAGATATAAACATTTCTTCAATGATATAATCTATTCCAACGCACTATAATAGTCCGATAATTACTGTTTCTTCATCTAGTATTTGCATATTCAAGAGAACAATTTAATAATCATCATCGGTAAATTTTAGGTTGAAAATAAAATACAATTCTTTTATAAGTTTGAGCATCATATTGGTGTAATAAGTTGACTTTAATAAAACATGACTTTAACAATTATATATATATATGTAAGTATTTCAATTGAATCATACTGTCACTATAATAATAATGCACACATACACGCATACACACGTATAGTTTTTAGTTACTCTAATATGGAATTGATCGTAATTATATACATTTACAGGTATATCAGCTACATACTTAAAAAAAAGCTATTAATATAAAAGCATAGCATACACATACGTATATAATGCGTATAGTATTTTTCCATAAAATGTTAACATTAAGCAGCTGTATTATAAATATTTCGTTGTTTCGAACATTATTTCCATCATGAACTCACACTGAAGATCAAAGACAAGCTTAAAAACCATGCTTAATTGGATGTCCGTCGTACGGTATCCAATCATGTGACTGTCCGGTCGAGGTACACGTTGGTGGTTTCCTTGACACTAGGCAAAATCTTCCTCTCTCTTTGCGTATTACCCAGTAAGGTAGGCTTGTTTTCTGGCATATCTATCATTTTTTTAGAGAAAACCAAACGAGACGATCTACACGAGAGGCTGGACACGATGGATGAAATAGATGGATGCGACATTTTTTTTTATATTTCAACCAAAATTTTCGACCTCATGCGCCCATCCCATTAGACCTTAACGAGAATCTTGGATGTTGAATGACTCAATGTTGGTTTTATATAGACTTTTGAGCAAATATGGTCAGATACGCTGCTACTCCGGTTAACCCCGCCAAGGGTAAGGCAACATGGTAGTGAAAGCGAATAAAGCTCTTTACTGACAGATTTATATATATTTATATCTTTATAGCTGCCAAGTCCAGAGGCTCCTACCTCCGTGTTCACGTACGTTTGTGTGAATAATAGATTATTTATAGGGTATTGGACAATGCAACTGATATCTCATTATTTCAACCATCGCTATATATACATTGCATTACATACATTATGACGAATAGTTCAAGAACACCCACGAGGTTGCTGTTGCTGTCCAGGGCTTGAAGCTTTCCAAGGCTTACAGCTACTTGAACAATGTCAACGAGCACAGACAGGCCATTCCTTTCCGTCGTTTCAACGGTGGTGTTGGCCGCACCGCTCAAGCTAAGGAGTTTGGCACCACTCAGGCTCGCTGGCCCGTCAAGTCCATCAAGTTTGTCACTGACCTCTTGAAGAACGCCGAGTCCAACGCCGAATCCAAGGGTTTGAACGTTGAGGAGCTTTACATCTCCAGCGTCATTGTCAACCAGGCTCCCAAGCACCGCCGCAGAACTTTCCGTGCCCACGGTAGAATCAACCCCTACATGACCTCCCCATCCCACATTGAGGTCATCCTCACCGAGAAGGATGAGGTTGTTCCCAAGGCTAATGACAAGAAGGTTGTCCGCCTCAACGCCCGCCAGTTGGCTCGTAATGCTCGTACCTCTGCTTAAATGTATTTTTTTCTCTTTTTCTATATATTAAAAAATACATCTCTTTGGTCAACAACGCAAACGAAATGTATATATATGTATATATATGTAAAACACGTATAAAAATGATTGGGTTGTGGGGATAGTTTTGAGGTTTTTGTTTCCTTATTTTGGGGGTAAATAATGTACATTGAGTATCAATAGCTGTGCAGATAGACTTGCACGTTGAGGACGTTGCTCTTATTGTTTTAAGTTGGAAGTAGCAAATAATAATAATAATAATAATAAAAGTAATAATAGTAATAATAGTAATAATAAAAAGTGTATATACAAATATTGTGAAGTGTATTTCTTGATAACAAGTCACGAATATAATCTAAAAGAGACAAACCAAAAATAAAAGTCATTCAGACTGTGTTCTCTTTGTGTCATCAACTATGTCTCAAGCAACAAAAGCGCGTGTGTCAATTGAAGTGAGTGCTCTGACAGCTGTTAGTTGGTGTAATATAGACTATAATAAATCTAAATGTGAATGATGAGCACAACCATTACCTCTAATACTTTAAGCAAGTTAAGCATGAACATTGCGTGAGAATAAGATTCTGATCTCACACGCATATTGTAGTACTGCCCTAAGTGCCGCTGGATGCTCAGGGCTGGTAAGATGTGAGAACAAGGGATTATGATAATAAATTACTTATAAATACGGATAGCATGGCTGGGTCAGGAACTTTTGACTACATTTGAAGAAGAAATCGGTGAACTTGCATTGATCCCAGGAGGAAATGCTATTTTCCAGGTCAAGGTCAACAACTCAGGCAAGTAAATAGGCAATCTAGATATTTGCAGCAAAACAGCGCTGTTAAGCATTGTGTTGGTAGTGGTTGTGTGGGATCGTAAGCAGGATGGAGGTTTCCCTGAAGTCAAGGAGCTGGTAAGTTTAGTGGATGATGATAAAACCAAAAGACAAAGGCATAACAAGGGACTTTGCAGAAACAACGCATTCGCGATCTTATTGCTCCCCACAAGTCGCTTGGACACTCGGATCGCAAGCCAGTTAAGAAGGAAGAGGAAGATTGTAAGACATGTCCTGCCGTTTAATAATAAAATATGGTGTGATATTGACCTTATTGATGGGACTATATGTAATTTATTCGAAAGATAATTAATAAACCATGCGTAAAAGGTGTTGTGCCTGAAGTGATGCTTATTTTGAGTGGTAGTGTTGAATTGATTCTCCGAAAAGAAGAATAAATGGATGCATTTTCCAACATGATTCTTGCTCATCTCTCCTCTTCTTTATCCTTTCTTAACAACAAATGACTACTCACACTGTCCATACAGAGCAGTTTTCTGAGCTCGAGGAGCCTCATGTAAATGAGACCGTTTCTGAGTCTCTTGTCGGAAATGCTGTCTCTGATCCAGAAGTGCTAATCACCTCAGAAGAACCTTCTACTGCTGCACCCTTGTCTGACCCCTCAAAGGCAGCTGTCACTAGACGTATTTCTCTCTTCTTTTCCAAAGCTAAACGCCTTGTCAGCACATCTGAGAAACCCTTGACTGAGAAGAGGCTGCCAGAGGAAATAGGAACTGCCATCATCGAGGCTCCTCAACAACAGGCCACAGAAGAATTGGAACCAGTTGCTAAATTAGACACTAAAGGCTCACGACTGATGGAGATCGTTTCTCGGGTCAAGGTCAGTGAAATGGTCATTTTGAGTTATGTGAAACCCACAAGCCAATACTCTAACCACCAATACTACCTCCTATTTTTAGGCACTTTCTAAGGAAAGTAAGGTGGCAGCTGTGGACAAAGGTAGGCTAATTTTTCTGTAGAATCCTTCTTTTTCTTTAGCTTATTTTTTTTTAAGAAGTGGTGTCAGAACCAATGCAGGAGCCTGTCCTTGATGCTTCTACTCAGGTTCTTGAGCAAATTGAGCAGGAGACCTCTGTGCCACCTAAAGAAAATGACAAGGAGCACACTAGAATCGATCAGGTCATTCGCCACTCAATTGTCAACAAATTCTTTGCAAAGAAAAAGGAAATTCCTACAGAAGAAATAATTCTTGCCGCTGATTGTAAGGATAGAATATTAAAATATCATTTGATTGAATAGAACCTATTTCATCGCACTATGCACTTCTTAAGAAATAAGGCGCATTAATTTGCCTAATGTTTCTCCGTATCTCAAGGCTTACATTTGCTTGCTTTCTGTTTGTCATTTTAGCCAACCAAACTAACGATGTCGAACAAGTATTGACTGATTCTTCTGAGAAAGCTGAAGCTGGCAAGAAGAGCTTCCGATCAACCTCCCCCTTGGGGCGTAAACTTGTTCAGATGCTTCGTCTTCCCAAGAAAGATGCCAAGCCGGCAAAAGACACAGCCGAGACCACTGTCCATGATACAGTAGAAGACACTGTATTGGAACAGGCGACAGTACCTTTAAATCAAACACCTGCTCCTGTTGTTCATGCAGCTGCTTAAATCGACTTCCCATAAGTCATCTTTGGTCTAATCTTGTAATGCAGTTTAATAACGGGGCTCATTTATTTTATCTTCGTAGCGCTATAGCTTGTTATTTCTCACTATTCTACACTTTATAATCATTTATTATTATTACTATTATTATTATTTCTACTAACTATTAACTTAACTATTAACTATTTTATCTTATATCCTATTAAATTACACCGTTATTAACTGTGCCTAATAAACTACACTATAATTAATACCATAATAATAATAATATATATATAAATATTTTTTTAAAAAAATCAATATATCGATTATGTTGTACATATTACTATCAGCTGAAAGCTACATAGTGTTAATCCTTATGATTATTCCACAGTTTTAAGTTACAATAATTTTTTTATTCTGTAATGAATTAGCGAAAGTTAAATAAGAATAGATATGAATTTTTAGGCTATTGTTGTTATTTACACATATATGATATCAAAAGTCCTTTGCTCTTTTTTCGCTCTGTCTCTTTGTTTATATCGCCCGTTTTTTTTAAACTGCCTGTCTAAGAACAGTCTTTCCCTGGTTTCTGAACAGCAATACTTCTCTACGGCCAAGGATAGTCAAGGCTCTGAGAATAGCTGCTTCAGAGTAACCCTGCTGAAGGAAATCGCTCTTGATCTTGGCCACAGGCACTTGTGATCCGATTGGCAAACGACGCTGCACCTCTGCTTCGATTGTTTGAACTTCGGCCATAATTTCACTACGAGACATACCATCGGCTAAAATAATATAGATATACGTATATTGTGAGTATAGTGATCAATGAAATAAAATTTGTCACGTTCAAATCTACCTCCTCCACTCTGAACAGCGTCCATAGTCGAATATTTGAACAAACGAATGGCTTCTTCAACGTGCTTTTCTGTTGCTACAGGAGAGAGTGTCATCTTGGCTAAAGACTCTGAAATACGAATGATAGCTTCCAGCTGTCTATTTGTGCATTTGTAGATAGTGAGATTTTCTTGTTTTATTAGTGTGGAATACCCCCTTGTCCCCTTGTATATTCTTATGCGTTTACCTGATAGTAATGGGAATTGACGAGCGAACCTGTGTTTCTCTTTCGGCTTCCTTGACTTCCTTTCTAATGCTTACGAAATGGCTGCTCAGCTTTTCAGCTGCTTCTGCAGTGAGTCGAGGAGCGCATTTACTATAAATAAGTTAGGAAATGATTATGCTCACTGATTAATAAGTACATACGCTTTGCAATAGTTGATATACGCTTTCATCTTATCGAGATCAATTTCGCCCATAACAGCCTCTTGAGTTTGTCTGTTCATATGTACATTCAACACGTGACGAGCGATAGACTATATGCAAGCCATGAGATTTATGCGCGCATTTACTCTCTGTCTACATACCATATCACGGGCTTCATTGTGTTCGTCTTTAACAATAAAGATCATATCGAAACGAGACAAGATGGTGGTTTGGAAATCAATATTCTGCATTCTATTGTTAGAAAAATATACGAGATGTATGTACAGTCCACAATTGATTTGCTTACCTCTCCTGGGCTCTTCATGTCATCGTATCTACCAAATACAGGATTTGCTGCAGCCAAAACAGAAGTTCTGGAATTAAGGATGGTAGTGATACCTGCCTTGGCAATTGAAATAGTCTGCTGTTCCATAGCTTCGTGAATAGCAACTCTGTCTTCGTCACGCATCTTATCAAATTCATCAATGCAGACAACACCACCATCTGCCAAAACCATGGCACCTCCTTCCAAATAAAAGTCTCCCTTTTAAAACAAATAAAGATAAGTCACATACTTGTTAGCAATCTTTCTTCCTGCTATTTTGTCCATTTTCTAGTGGCTATTACTTACCGAGCTTGGGTCACGGATGACAGAAGCTGTCAAACCAGCCGCACTACTGCCTTTGCCAGATGTGTAGACGGCGATTGGAGCAACCATCTCAACAAACTTTAACAGCTGAGACTTAGCAGTACCAGGATCACCCAACAATAGGACACTGATATCACCTCTTAATCTCATACTATCTGGAAGCACTTTCTTAGATCCTCCAAATAACAAACAGGCAATAGCTTTTTTGATATCTGTAATATACATAAGTCATTATTATATTCCAGGCATTAAAATTATAGGGCATGGATAAATAATAATAATAACAACAATAATAATAATAATTACCGGCATTTCCAAAGATAGAAGGTGCAATGCTTGCTGCAAAAGTTTTGTACAAATCAGGTTGACGTGACATTTTAATATACTCTTCCTCTTCTGTGTCTGTGAAAACAGCCTTTCCACGACCACTGTTGTGTTTATCGATTTGTAAGCCGATGATGCGAATGTAAGGTGTTCGTACAGCAGCAGCGCCTGTAGATTTCTGATTATTGCATTAGTCCCACTTCTTTCCTCACTTCATTTGGGCTTTAAAACTTACGGAAGCTTTGCTCTGGAAAATAGAGTAAATACCCATTACAACGGTTCTCATACCAGGAACCACTCGGTTTGTCAACCATCTATAATTTTAATATTAATCACCAAATATCCTGGATTAACTTGCACTCATCTACTTTGATCCAAATTCTCCCGAGAATTTGTACACATACTCCTCTCTCCAGTTTTCTTTAAAGAAAAAATTACCTATCAGCATTGAGAATAGTGTGGCGGGGAAGATCACCCACGGGTACCATATCTGGAGCCTCTTGAAGTTTAATTACTTGAGAGTCCACAAATTTACACTTGTCATGGACAATCATGTAAGGATCCATAGGACAGCTGTTCTTCATCGTTTGATCTAATGGTGTGCTGTATAATCCCAGAAAATATCAGTTACCTTTTCTTCTCTCTCTCTTTTATTTATTTTTTTATTATTATTATGAAAATCCTTGGTTTTTACCTGTCGCACACGCGTGGTAAGGAAATTCTAGAGAATCCACCGTCAATAGGGATCACCTTTGAATGGCGACACGATTTGCACATAATGCTAACATAGGTGGCACGAGAGCTCAATGTCGACGCACCAATCACAATACCTGGAATGCGAACAAGTTTTCCAATATAGTTGGACTAATAAAATACATAATTCATTAGTTCACGAGATGAATAGTTTAGTAATAACTTACATTAAGGTCGCGAATTTGAATAACATTAGCGTCAGAGGTAAGCATGACCTGGCAATCAGGTACATCCAAGTTGCTTATTTCTCCAGGTTTAGTGAACATTATACGCTTTGCACTTTCTTTAACTGCATTTTCAAACTAAAGTGTGCCAAAAAAGGAATTATTGAGTATTTGATGATGTACATTTAAATAAATGGTAGTTTCAGTTTACCAAAGGCAAAAGTTCGGCAGGGGATCCTGTCAATTTGTTGGCCAAGGCAGCATTGAAGTTGATGAGGTGGTTCATGTTAACTTCGATAAAGTACTGCTTAACCTTGAGGTTGTCAGACAATTGGTCTCTGGGTAATTTTGTGAGTATGGCTTCTGCTTCTTCTCGGAAATTTCCCTTTGCATTATGGGTAGCTGAGAATGGAGGTGCTTGTTACCTGTAGATATAGTTGTTGCCGAGACGGAAGTTCTGGATGAATGAAAGGAACATTGAGGTCAACTCAGAATGAGAGTCTCTCTGTTCTTCTCCAGGAAGCACGCTTGTAGAGTAAATTTGACCGCGATCCCATCCTAGGCTTGCCATGATGCTTTAATGTGCTGTATAAAGGACGATTAAGAAGCAAAAAAAAATATGTGTATAAAAAAAAAGGATTGTCACACATGCACAAACACGGCCAAAATCTCCCCTTGCCCCTTTCTTCTTTCATTCGCGATTTTAAAAAAAATATAAAATTTTGGGACTGGAACCATTCAAATTGAAAAGTCACGAAAAAAGCAATTGCTAGAGTAAATCCAAGAGAAGAGTATCATCAAGGGTTATGCTGCTTATAAGCAAAGGCTCAACTATTGTGCCTTTTGATATCTTTATCAGGACACAATTATTTGGTGTTTTATTTAATATTCCTCGAGTAAATTTAAGAAAAAGAATATTTGCTGAAAAAGATTCAATTCTATTAAAGGAAGCATTGATGTGTGATACAGATAATTTTATAAACTATCTTGCAAACATAACGACGATCTTTAATTTCAATGACATATTAAAGTATAGTAGGCAATTTTATTCAATCCTAAAAGTATATAGATGTATCCATGTATCTTTGTTTGATACAATCATATAAACGTTTTTGTTTGTAAGAAAATAATTACATTTGCTTCAGTGCCTTTATACCCAAAAGACCCATTCCATTTGAAAGGGTTTTTCTAGCTGACCAGAACAAAAGCATTCTTGATTTTGCAACCTCGGTATCAGATCCTTTGACTCTCAGGGTTGCACTTGCAGCACTAATAGCATGGGATAGTTTGAATAGATAGTTAACTAAAGCACTGGGCTCCATTGTACTGAAGGATGACTTGACATGATCAGGGAAATGAGAAATTAATTGGGCCAGCTCAAATGCCTGTCTTTCCTTCAACAGTTTATAGTCGCAGTTGACGTGAATTCCAATGTTTGCCTTGCGTTCGATTCTACAGAACCGAATTAAAATTATTATCAAATAAGTACACAAAGAGAATATATATAACTTACCCACAGGCGCGTGCATGTGCATATTGCAAAAATACACCAGTGTCTCCTCTGGAGTCTGTCATTCGATCCCAAGCAAAAGTATAGTTCTTCACCCTTTTTGATTTCATATCTTGTACAAGAATTGCAGACACGCCTACTTTATCAGCTACGTCTTCTAATTTAGAGTCTTTATCTTCTTTGAGAACTCCTTCCAATGCATCGTATTTTGTTGAATCCTTTTGCATATATTCTAGAACACTCTCCTTAGCCGTATCAAGAATATCCTGTAAGAATACCGCTGTCCCTTTGCGTGTAGACATTCCATTAATGCGACCAAATCCAAGATGATGGAGATTTTTGACCCATGGATTGATTTGGTTATCTCCAAAAAGTAGTTCAGCCGTCTTAAATACTTGTTTGAGATATCTATCTTGCTCTGCACCGACAACATAGATAGCTTTATCAAAAGCATATTTTTCCCTTCGCATCATTATACTAGCAAGGTCGCGAGTGATGTAGAGACTTGTACCATCTGCACGCTGAATTACGGGTACACCAAGACCGTATTCTTCCAAATCTACAGCTAGCGACCCACTCTCTGTTTTACTAAGAAGCTTACGAGATTTGAGAAGGTCGTATACTTTTGGAATATAATCATTGACTTGGGATTCTCCTGAATAGGCGTCAAACTCGATATCAAGACGTTTGTATATAGATGCGTAAGAATCGATGCTCATATCTCGGAATCTTTTCCACTGAGCTAATGCTATATTGTCGCCTAATAAACCGAGTCAGATAGCCATAAATTTATATTTACCTCTTTACATAACGTATTACATACCTTCCTCCATACGTTTGAAATAAGCGTTGGCTTTAACATGGATTTCAGGATCCAGATTAGCATCCTCGTTGATTTTCACATATACTTCGTATAAGTGATGAATAGGATCTGACTTTAACCCTTCCTCCTTTCCATATCGCTCAAAACCAATAGCCAAGAGACCTGTGATCCAAAGCTAGTCAATAATTGCTCAAAATCGATACAGTCAGTATACTTCATTACCGTATTGTTTGCCCCAATCTCCGAGGTAATTGATACCAATCGCTTTGTAGCCCATAACTTCATGAATACGCTTGGCAAAATTACCAAGAATAGTACTTCTCAGGTGGCCAGCATGGAAGGGCTTTGCAATATTTGGTGAACTATAGTCAAGTACTACAATTGGCTTCTCTTCTTTAGGTTCCACGTCCCCCCACCCATAACGACTGTTTTCGGAATAGACTTGCTGCAATACTCTCTGAGTAAATTCTGTCCGGTTCACATCAAAATGAAGGTTAGACCCATAAGGTGTAGCGCTCTCAATCAAAGTATCCGGCTTAAACTACACACATACACATACACACAAAAGCATTTATTTTGAGCTTAGGAATATCGAATAAATAAATAAATAATTTATTGCATGGCTCTACTTTTTGTGCCAGTTCATTACACCATTGCACTGGATTTGACTGAATGTTGTCGTCTGGGACTTGATTCTGTAATGCTACTTTGAGTTTTGGGATGGATAGTGAAAAGGGACCTTCTGACTGGATTTTTGGAACTCGAATAAGACTTGTCAGCAGCTGTGGATTACAGTTTGTGATCTGTGCAATTTGTTTTGCAATAGCTTGCTTGAATTGTAATGATGCTGACATTACAAGTCGTTTCTATTTATTTACTTCGGGAATCAAGTACTAATCTATGAGTCCTGTCTTTTGTGTGTGTGTCAAGTTCAGGGACTGTCAAACAAGGGCAGATGATTGTCGGCATTTAAAGTAGATCATCATTATGGAAACTTCAAGCACACCAAAACAATGACACCTGCAAGTTCATTGATCTCGATTTATGCTAAATAGGGAATCTGCTTTAATAAAGTACATGTTCAACCCAAAAACACTTCTGCGTCAAACAAAGAATATTGATGTATAAAAGAAAAAATAAAGGCAAATGCATTAGGGCCTTTTGTACTTAATGTTGGATTTAAATATACACACACATGACAATTATCCGTTTAATATACATGTAGATATGCCTGTTATACATGAGATAGTAGGCGTCTTTTTCTTTTTCATTTTTAATGCTCATTTTGTAGCAACCTCCTATATTTCTCATATTCTGTATTCAAACTGATAAGTTGTTTATTCCCTACACTGAATTGGATGATACACCGCAGGACTTTTATTTGAGTTCAGAATGTATACCACTTTTTACCATTTATTCTGAAATTATTAGTTGTTATTGACAGGTCAACCAAACTATTGTAATATTTGAATAAGCTTTATGATGTTGTGTATCCACATATACATAGCAGTCAGTCCTTTTTTGTTCTTGAAAAAAAAACATTTATGCTCAATGATTGGTCAATTTCTCGGGTACAAAAAGTATGTTTAATGACAACTGAAATCTTCTATTTATTTTTGGCAATATTTAAACTTTAAGTATTTCTAAAATTAGAGAAAACTGTTGACCAAGTCGATCTTTTTTTATCCAAAAATAGAAGTTATGTTTCATCTGCATCTGAAATAGATTCAATAACGGGATTCGTATAAAAATAATTGATCTCTCTCATTTATTGTCTCGTAAAATTATTTGGATAGTATTAGTCTTTTAGGATATTTAATACATAATACAATTCTTTACTATCGAATGAATACCTCTTAAAATAGAGGTCACTCAAGTAGTTTTGCTTTGTAAGTACAGTTAAACACACTATACAAGGCGCATTTTTAAGAGTTACTAACCATTATGAATGTATTCTCTTTTCAAATAGACAGCACACCAAAGTATTCTTAGGTTATTAAGGGTCATAATGAAAATTCTGGCACTATTTTTTTATATAATCTATATTTAGTTTTCTGCTTAAATATAAAAAAAAATCCCAAAAATGCGTTTTTTTTAACTGTGCGCCTTACAAATGTGTTTTGCTATAATAACCCAAAAGTGGCAAATGGATTCAAAGCAGAATTATTGTTAATATTATCTTGACTGTTACTCTTGTCGATAATATAGCATTAATTTGCCCATAGAACGCACGATTATATATAGCAATAATGCAAAAATATGTGTTATTGGCTAAGCTTCTGGATCTATTAGAATAGGCTTTGGCTGAGAAGTATTTTCCAGGTAGTGATTTCAAACATGTTCAGGCTCATTACATTTTCGACATATACAAAATGTTCGCTTAGGATATTTATAAAATACAGCGCTCAATATTCTATCAAAAGGTCCAATACATTGGAGTTTTATACTAGGAGATATACATTGTATGACTATGCTCAAACTTGTGGGGATGAAATAAAGGAAGAATGTATGTAGGAATTGGAAGTCGAAATAACGAATGAGAGTATAATACATATATATATCTACTCCATAATTTTTTATAAACTTACTATAATTGCCTGCATTTTTTTACCTTGTCTTGGGCAGATTTTTGGAAGAATGCTTTAATAAAATCGGATACTAAGACGAAAAAGAACAATGAAAGAGAAAATATAAATAGATAGCCCCGCGTTACATCAAGAAGTCTAAGATAATGTTAATATTAATATACATCTTGCTAGTAATAATACCTGCTAAAAAAAGGGAACATTTTAAATGTGAGCCCCCGGTGTGTCTCCTAGACCTTTTAGACTGTTACGCCCACAACAAACGAGCGTATCTTGCGATACTGGCCATGGGTCGAATGTATATACTGACTGTGCAACACCTATACTTCTTTGATATTTCATTATGGAGAGTGTAGCGGTAAGCTTAAAATGTACGCCTGACATGTATGTTAGTTTTCAAAGAGCACGTTAAATTTTTCTTCTAGTAGATCAAAGCAGGTACTGTAAAAATGAACTGAGACAAATTCTAGGATAAGTCTTTTGGACATCAATTCCCAGCAATAATATGTACAAAATTAGGAAAGATGGTGCTCTTACGTGATATTATAATTCAATTCTCTTCAGAAAAATTTCGAGGGAATATCCTTTTACTCGCCTTTCTTTACCTTGCTCTACAGAAATTCAAAAAAAGAAAATGTCTATGGGACTGGAGTTGTGAGCTTTTATTAGCAATATCCATAAAAAAAAGCGAGGAAATTCTGAGGTTTTAAAAGTATAGTAATATGTGTTGAGACTTTTCTTAATAATTTTGGATATCTAATGTATTTCTTGTGGCAGGTAATTTTAATTTGTGGAATTCGACCGAAATACTTATAATAATAGTGTTGAAAAAAAATGTTGCCACATATACAAAGCTTATAGTGATAATATCCTTGAGTTACATATTTTAAACCAACACTTTGAGGCTTTTGTTTTGATTTACAGTCGATAAATTTACTTTTCATGTAGCATTACCCTTCTGTCCATAGCTTAGCAATTAAGATTTGGGGGAAATGAAATAGAAAAAATACCAATTTGTGAACAAGTATATTTGATATTACTATTGTTATTATTTTAAAAAAAAATTGTGGTTAATCCAGAGGTAGCGATGTTTTTACAAGAATTGCATAGATAGTAATTCATGCTATTCCTGTTCATTCGATTAAGCGCGTCTTCTCGCGTTTTTTCAAGTATAACTACAAGAGTGAATATCAAAGCAATAAAGCCAAAAATGATAAAGATAAAAAAAAAAAAAAAGGGGGGGGGGGGGGGGGGGGGGGGGTTTTCCTCACCTCCGAAGTTTAAAATATATATATAATAAACATATTCTTTCAAGACAAAGAAAATATATATCATCTCTGAACACTCACCACGTTCATTCGTTTCCGGTTTTTACTTTTGGTCGTTTCCCTTAACCCAAGTTTCACAACCGTGCCACAAATTTGCTAATTTTGTCGACAGAGATATTGCTTGGTCATAAGATCAACAAGCCTGGATTACTCTACATTTTGCGGTATTGGAGAATTTGGTTTCTAAAATTTTAGAAAGAAGGGGTGGTCAGATGTAAAATGCTATTAAAAACTAACGTATATTATTGGATATTTAATCCTTTAATCTAATAGAATTGTTTAATTGTTTTTTTAGTTAGTTAGTTTTTTTTTATCTTTGATCATCCCAAATAGGTAAAGAATGAATGTTACATATGCCTCCTCCAGACTTGACGATCTGATTCGGTCATTTTATTTATTGAGTTGTAAAATTAGTTTAAGGGTCAATGTTCACTTTTAACCAGAAAAAAAAAGAAATCAATAGGATTTAGAAAATAGAGAGTAAAGGTCGAGATAATATTTGTAGCTTTGTAGATGTACATATACATATGTGTATGTAAATTGTCCCTATACAGATAATATTATGGGCATTTAACCTAAATATGTTTAATTGTAATAAGCCTTTAAGTAACCATTGATCTACACACTATAAATTGCGGTCTGATTTAAGCAAACGTAAACACACATACATGTATGCAATAATATAAATGGAGTTAAAATATAGATTTTATATTATATGTAGTAAATATTTTTATTTTATATTTTCAACCAAAAAAAAAAAGATCAGATCAAGCAAGTAAGCAAACAAGCAAGCAAGCAAATAAGCAAACAATAAATAAATAAATATTAATTAAGTGTATAAAAATTACACTTCTCTTTATGAAGGGCGGTCACAATGTAAGGGTGACATCAGTATCTTTTTTGGAAATAAGAAAAGCAGAAAATTAAAAAAAAAAAGGCTTTAGAGTGGTTTTATTATTATTTATTTATTTTATACTTCGTGTATCTTGCTTCTCCCTATCTAAACCTTGAGCAAAAAAAAAGAAAAAATCAAGAAGAAGAAGAGAGAAAAAGGATAATTTACCGTACGACGCCTTTTTTGTTTCTCATCTTTCATTTAAAAGAAAAAGCAGTAGATTAAAGCGATTCCTTTACTTTATATATCATATATACATATATCTGTTTATTTTCTGTCGACCGTCATCCCATTTAATCTTTAACGATGAAAGTAAACATTGTTATCTCGCAACAAACTCAAGCAAACGATCAATTTGTGGCTGATTTGGCTGCATGCGTTGCCAGGAGCAAACGTGTTTTGGTCATCACTGGTGCAGGAATATCCTGTAGCGGAGGAATCCCTGTAAGTGTTTTACTTTTGTCTAGCTCATCACTCCTTTATTTCATGTTTTTTTATACATACATAAATATGTATGCAAGAAGTTACATGTGCACTCATTTGTGTATCAAAAATACAGAAGAAATCCTAATACGCGAAATCCTAACCCTCGGATATTATTACTATTATTATTATTATTGTTTAAATATCAAAAAAGGATTTTCGGTCATCAGACGGTCTTTACAACCTGGTGAAGAAGAAGCACCCAAAGACAGTGATACGAGGAAAAGAATTATTTGACGCCACGCTATTCAGAGACGAAAACCAGACGAAATGTTTCTACACATTTATGGCCGAATTAAAATCGCTTATTTCTACTGCACAGCCCACCGAAACACATTCTTTTATTCGAGAGTTACAAGAAAAAGGACAACTGATGCGATGTTACACCCAGAATATCGATTGTCTTGAAGAACGCCTCGACCTCCCTGTCGTCCAACTCCACGGATCAATGGCCAAGGTTAAATGCACACTCTGCTCTAGCTCTTACAATTTTTCATCAGATTATGAACAACAGTTCCGCGAAGGATCACCACCACCATGCCCTAAATGCGAACACGCCGACAGCGAACGTGTTCGTTTAGGCAAACGTACTCTTGCCACCGGTACTCTTCGACCAGATATTGTTTTGTACAACGAAGAGCACCCCAATGGCGAGACAATTGGTCGACTGCAGGCCAGCGATCTAAAAAAGAAACCTGATTTTATGATTGTTATGGGTACTTCTCTCAAAATCCCTGCTCTTAAGAAGTTTATTAAACAAGCCGCACGAATGGTTCACAGTACTCGTACTGGACGCGTCGTTTTTGTCAACAAAACACCAGCCACCAAAGAATGGGACTCAGTCTTTGATTATGAAGTTATTGGAGACACCGATGAATGGGTTAAAATGACACAAGAAAAACTAGAGGACGAACAAGCCATGCTTACAGCAAAGTCACGATTGAAAGAAGCCACAGCCCGTGAAATTGAAAAAGAGAGAGAGGAGGAGGAGGAGGAAGGAAGGATTAGTGCACGCTCCCGACCAGCTAAGAAGCCAAAGCTTTCAGTGAAAATCACCCGATTGACAACTCAAACTCAAACTCAAACTCAAACTCAAACTAAATTAACCGGCTACCGGGTCACCAAGCGCAATTCTGCGATCTCCAAGGCGACTACAGGTGTTAAATGTAAATAATCAGAGTGACCCATCTGCTATTTTATACTATCAAGCTTTCTGGTCCGTAGCTTATTTCCCCGGTAGCTTTTATTTATTGCATTCCAGTCCTAATGACTACCTTCATTCTCTTTATCTATTTCTATTTCCATTTCTCTTTGCTTATTATTTGCTGTTTCGTTATCTTTTGTGACTTGATCAACAGTTACAATACAAAATTATCCTTTGCAAAGTCTTTTTTGTTTTGTTTTGTTTTATACAATCAAAAAAAAGGCACAAATACTGAATTATTATCCAACCTTGTGTATATCTATCTGTTGAGCTTGGTGGTTATCCACGGTTGAATCAGAAAGTATACAATTACAAAAATAATATTAATAAAAAGACATTTAATTACACGCACTTTAATGAAGCAAAAGATAATAAGTTATTCATAACTCTAAATACAATTAGTTAAATAATCACAATTGATTGTTTTTCTTTTGCAAAATAATGGCCACAAAAAAATCCCTTTCACCTATTATTGGCTTTGTTATGAGAATGCAATAAGTGGTTTATTTATTATTTGAAGAATATTACTCGTATTATTAAATTTATTTATTTATTTATTTCTATTTCTATTTATATTTCTATCTATGTACAGTAATATTTGCGAATACATAATACGTCTTCTTTAATACAATAAACGATATAAATAAATTGTTAATTTATTTCTAATGTCTATAGTCTAACCAAAGACTAACGCTATCTGGTCCTACAAGATCTCGAATTGTGGCAACCAGAAGCTCAAGCTCAACTGCGAACTGTTCAGAGCTCATCACGTAAGCGCTGTAATAAGTGAATTCTGGATCATAGATTCTCTTTGGTTTCAATCCTGGTATCTCGCGTGCTTTATTGGTAAGATTTCGTCTGGCTTTTGTGGGACGAAGAATATAAGGTGGAATAGGAGTCTTGTTGATCAATGCGTTTTCAGCAAGGTGAATAGCGGTTAAGAAAGAAGTGATCTGTAAGGTGAGTAAATATTAGAATAAATCTATATATATGTGTGTGTGTATGTTTACCAAATCCTTGCGCTCTTTCCAGGTGTATTTTACAAGTTCAATTCGCCACTGAATATTGATCTTCTCTAAAGAACTTTCCATTTCGATCATCAGATTGAGCATATTGTTGAGGACTTGTAGTATTTGAACATATTTTTCCTCTTGAAAGACTCCTCGTAGTGCTGGCTCGAATCTGCTTTGCTCCAATAAGATACGTTCACCCTTGATTTGTTTTCGGATCTTGGAAGCAACAGAACGGAAGATCTTACGATTGAGTAGCTGGATTTTCTGATCATGTTGTGTATTTTTCAAGAGGAGTGCAAGGAAAGAGGAGTACAGTGCGCCGATTTCCCCTAATGTACTGGCCACTCGAATACGTAGTTCGACACGTCCGGTTCTTGGATATGGAACTATACTGACAAACATAGCACCGACAACACCGGCAATAACAGCGACAGTTCTCTGTTGATAGTAGAAGAAAATATAATTAATACACTTGTAAGTATTTTTTTCTAATGCATATGTTTATTTATAAAGGAGGGAAGATTGATGTCTTATATTACCTGATAAGATATTTCAAAAACTGAGCGACCATCCTCTACAGATATATAAGTGTAGGCGTATCCAATAACTATTTTTTTAAATAAACAAGGAGTTATTAGACTAAGCATATATATATAGCAAGAAATATTGAGCTTACTTAGTGATATAGTTATTAGAGCAAAAAGACCTGTAGCTCTCCAGAATTGGCCTTTTAAGTACAAGAACCACCAAGGAAGATTAAACACAAAAGTCAATATCAGTAATCCGGGAATGGACCCTCGGCTGGCTTCCCAAGCAATAATGGCTGTTACTGCTCCGATAAAGGTACCGATAGTTCTTGTCATGGTTCTAAGTATCAAACATCAGTAAATCGTAAATTATCAAATGTCAAATACTAAATCACTCATACACACCCAAAGAAACTGCTTCCTACGGACGGGCCCATCCAAATTACTGCTACCACAGCGGACCATTGACCTCTTGCACCGAGATACCAATCACATGAAGATTCTATAAAGGCAGGGATTGTCAAAAGAATGACGATAATTCCTGCCCTTAGTGCGTACAATACATCGGTTGTGTAAAGATTGTTAATCGAAAACAGATAGATTCGGTAAAAGAACCATTGGACACGTGTTGTTGGTAATGCTACATCTGGATCATGGTATGTCTCTGGCCGCTCCATTTGCATTTTCCATAATGACGCTTGAATGTTCTGCAGAGTTGTGGCATCTTCTTTATGATTATGTGAAAGAGATCCTCGTATGTGAGAGAAAAGTTGTCTGGAAGTCGGCTCTTCGTAAATAGTCGAGGCTTCGACGTCGATTGTATTCAGCATTGCAGATTGTTGAGTAAGGGTGCGTTGGAGACCGAGATAACTACAGTCTGCGAGAGCTGCAGGAGCATCCATTTCGTAATCTTCGTCGCATGTCGGTTTTCCTTTGAGCCACTTCTGTAAAGATATGTGAGGAAACCAAATTTGCCGTTTGTTGCGCTTTGAGTCGATTTCATATACAAGTGATGAAATTGTAAACAGTTTTTCAGAATAACTTCGCAAATGAAACTGGAAAAGTAACATCAAGAATAAAATACGCCGAGGACACTGTCGATCATCAAAAAAGGATTTGAGCCCGCTCAAACGGTGGATATCGAACCGTCTTATGGCTTTTCTCAAAGCAATCGAAGGATCAACCGTTCTGTCATAGTTCATATCCACAGGATTTCCTCCCTTGTTGTACTTTTTCAAGTATCTGAAAAAGAACGGTTTGTCTTGGAAGCGAAGGTCAATGTTTTGGATACGCAAGAGTCTTTTTGTCGATTCTTTTGTGGCTATTGAGCATGCCCGTGTAAGCTCGAGGTATATGGGCTGTACACTCTCCAAAAGACTATCATACTCTTTTTTCCATATGAATTCGACCTCAGGTTGTTTCTTTCGAGAACGAAACAAAAGCCCACTCTCCAAATACTTTACTTTTAGGGGTACTCTATTGTTGGGTGGACACACTGTATCCGATGCCTTTGGTATCCCGTCCATTGTGTTCTGCTCTTGCTCTCGTCCTTGTTCTTGATCTTGATCTTGATCTTGCTCTTGATCTTGCTCTTGATCTTGATCTTGATCTTGATCTTGATCTTGCTCTCGTTCCAGTGACTCTATGGTTTCTGTCGATCTGTGTGAATGTACATCATCTTCAGAACTAGTATTTGATTCTGCAATTATGTTGCTCTCGTCAACTTCCTCATCTTCCGCATCAACTGCTATGGTTCCAAGATCATCGTTTGCTTCAGATATATCCGATTCATGTGAGTGGACGCTTTCTGTGTCTCTGTAAGGATTATAATTTTCTGACTCGTCTGTTTCGCTGTCAATTGCACTCCTGATGAATTTCTTTTTTCGGGTCTCAAAATTGTCCTGGGCGGAAGAGTGAAACGAACTTCTTGAGGCTCGTGCAGAGCCTGGTGCCGATGTTCCTGGTTGTCGTTTTGACTCTGTCATCTTCATATTTTCTTCCATGGCTTTACTTAAGCCAATTCCCTGGAGTGGCACTCTTAGTTTCTTGACTATCTTTGTCATATTACTAATATCACTTGGGGCCATCCAATTGTAGGTTGCCTCACGTCGGGCCACTCTTTTTGTGCTTATGAGTCCCAGCAGCTGTGAGTCGATGACTGTGTATAAGCTTGTGAGGGGTTCTGGGACCTCTTTGGCGTTTTTATTGGGTGATTTCGAAGAATCTGCTTTTAGGAAACTATTTGATTGGCGCTGAACGACTCCGTCGAATGTTTCGAGAAGTATCACAAGTTTCTGTACATATTGGGTCATACTGTTCTCTGGCCAAAAGAGGATCGAAACTGCAAATGAAATAAATAAGCCAATAAAGATAGAAAATAGCTCTTGTAACTATGTGCAAATAATAAATAAGTTTATCTCTCTCTCTCTTAGCAACCGGTAGTATTAGCAGTAACAGTAGTAATTGACTTACAGGTACAATCAAATCCCACGATTTATCTCTAACGGCTGAAGTCAGGCAAATTACGAGAACTGTAGCAGACAGCATACCTTTTATATATATATATATGTGTGTGTGTGTGTGTAGAATAATAATACAGAATTATCCGTAGAAATTAGAGCTTATTCAAAGTTTGGTGCTTTAACTATTTATGTATGTATTTTGTTTCTTGTTTTTACCTCCTGCATTTGCCTGATCTACTTTTACTCGAAAGAGATTGAGTACCATGATGCCGATAATCATAAACATGGCCAGTATGGCACACACTTTTGGTTGTGCTCTCATAACATTTTCCGAATCTCTCACAAGAGAAGCACAATATGTTCCCAGCAATGACCAGCCAGTTGCCAATGTGCACATAATTGAGCCATAGAATATATCCTATTCTTGACAGTTTGGTAACACCAGAATCGGATAAAAATGTTAGGCGAAATACGGAAAAATCGGGCAAATCGGTTATCCAGACAAAGAGATCAAGAGATCAAGAAATTAAATTAAAATAAGGTAATTTGGGGCAAGGTAAGGCAGCACATCGTATGGTATGGTATTATATAGTACAATATGGTAGCATATATTAGAGTAGAGAATTGAAAACAGTTAGATGAAATATACTCCAAGATTTTTTTAAAAATAAAATAAACTTCAATTGTTGTTGCTATATTTGTGTGTGTGTGTATATGCGATGCCTTACCTCACATATATTTCCGTAAGATTTGGACGGGTGAACAAACTCGACTGCATAAGATGCCAATACAAAACCAAGGTCTGCGTATTTCTGGATAGGCTTTGCCATGAGCATACCGAGTGCAATGGTGACTGCGATATCGGCCTTGAGAACCTTTGTCACTACTGGCCATGTTAAGGTAGCCCAGATACCATACAAACGTTGTTTTATTGTTTGGATTGGTTGGGTGTGTTTTGCATTGGAAGCAAAGTTGAAGCTGCGGTGTCCTGATGCAGTGTCTTTGCTCTTCATGATAAAGATGTGTGTGTGAGAGAGAGGGGGGTATGCAAGACGATGTAAGGTTTCTTGTTGTTATTATGTTAGGTCGAATATTGTACACGGATACGTTGCTATTTCGAATAGACAATTTCCAGGGTTCGGATGCTTTATCTTTCTTCTTCGTTATTGCTTCTTTGATGAAAGTATCCAAGAAGCAGACTGCTGTAATGGTCTAGCAAACTCCTCCTTTCTAAAAGGTAAGCGACAATTTCTGTGTAAATAAAATAGAATACAGTAAGAAAGTAAAAGAAGAAGAAGAAAAAGTGACAAGAATAAACCAAAATGCACCCAAACATTAGAGAAAAAAAAAATGCACGGTTAATCGGAGTTGAATTTTTATTTTTATTTTTTTATTTTATTGGCTAAATACAGCTATATATTCCTTGCTTGGGGGGATGAATATAATGTCAACTCAACTCAGATCGATTTTGAGGTTGCATCTCCAAAAAAAAAAAAGGTCACAACAACGGGTGTAATCATTTTTAAACCAACTCGTCATCAACAAGTAAAAATTACATGTATTTCATGACAGTACAAGGTTTTTTCTTTTCAACAAAAGAAGCCGTCTTTGGTCAGGTACATAAAAATGACATATCAAGGCTTGTATTTTGAGATCTACTGGCATAAATCTAGAAACCAGTTGTAGAATGACAATACAAATATCTACCCCACACATTAACCATTAATCTCAAGTATTCAAACACTAGAAGCACTATTTTAATTATTCGTATAAACAATTGAGTTTAATCAATTCATATCACACGGCCACATTTCTTTGTCAATGTTGCTAGATTCCGGCTATCTTTTAGACAAAAACAATATCCAAAAAAACCCCCTTTCTGAGAGTGCAATGGTTGTATTCTTTTATAAAACAAAATAGGGGGGGTTCAGATTGACCGGCTTCAATAGTAAGTCAGGCAGTAAAATTTAGAGATAATTGAATCTTTTTTTAAAAAAAAAAAAAAGAATCCAATACTTTGTCAAACTGATAACCAAGTTTAAGGATCGGATAAACAATACTCTACATAAAAGTTCCATTGAATGAGTATTATTATTATTATTATTTGTGTACTTAAGAGAGCTTGGACTCGTATGCTTGGAATTATACGGTCTTTGGGCTTTATTACTGCTGTACCCATATTATAAAATATGGTGTATGCAAAGTGTGTCCAGTGTTCAGGAACAAAGCTCTTTTTGGTTGGTTGGTTTTTTTTTAAAAATTATTTTTCTGAATTCTAGACAACTTCTTGGAAAACTGACTTGGTATATTGTAGAGTAAAGTAGGGAATTCACTTAAAAACTCTGGGTTAGATAACCTATTTATGTCGACTTGAAGTTACCCATTCTTTCTTTTTATATTTATTTGTATACCTCTTCTTTTTGCTTTGAATTCTCAAGACTAAAATAAACCAGATTAGCAATGATCATTACACCCAAGGTTAAAGTAGCCCTACTAGTTTTGGTATACTGATATTTTAGCCATTAAAACAATTGCCTTTTCTTTTGACAAGACCATGGTACGTTTCAGATTAGAATGTTTGGCCCATTATTATTATTATTATTATTAGTTGGTATAATTTGGGTCCCTATCTCCTCTTATTCACAGTGTTCGTCATATTTACCAGCTCTGTTGATCTGGGATATTCTTATTGTGTAGTGTATTGTAACCGTGGATTACACAAGATAATCAAATGAGTAATTTCTTCATTTTTGTTGGTTTTTTGGCCGAAAGTTTATCTCTTGCTTATTTAAAGATCAAATCTTGGGTATATTATATATCCTTCATTTTTTAAAAAAAAAAAACAGCTTGGCATTCTTCTATCTGTCATTATTACACTTATTAGGCACAGCTGTTTAAGCCATGGTTTTTGGGTTACCAAGATTCTGATTATCAATGTTGATATTGGAACCAAATCATTCTGTGTTTTTTCTTTTTTCTTTTCTTTTATGTTTGCCTGCTTGTCTGCGCATGTTAATTAGCAAATAATTGACCTTCTTTGTCTGTCCCACTGTGTGGACTGGTCAATAAAAAAAAGCCTCGGGTTCTTTCCTTCTCACCTTTCGATTAGATGCGTGTTACATAAATCACAGATATCTTACTTTGTCACATATTGAATTATCATATCCAATCTACTGTATTACTAATTTCAAGTCTTTTCTACATAAATATACAAATCAAAAAATCAAAATTATCATGGGTGTCTCTAACGAATTGGGCACCAAATCTGCAGCTTTGTTTCTATCCGGGGGATATTTCGGATGGTTTAGTACAACTTTTTTGAATATAAATATACCAAACTAGGTAAATGCACACACTATAGTAATGATAAAATTCGCCTTTATGTTGTACAACATGAATATTTTGTATTTCGAATCGAAAATATCGAACGAAAATCAAGTTCCCCTGGCCCTTCTTACTTTGTCTAATTTGCTCTAAATAAAATCATGTATATATCAATATGCTTTAGGTACATTACTGATATGTATATAAAGAGTATATACTATAATAAAAGCAAATGGTACTTTATTCTTTTCGAATATATATAAAAAAGAAAAACATAACGATGCGGGCAATATATGTATATGTGAGTGAGTGAGTGAGTAGGTGGGTAAGTGTGTAATGTGTGTAGTATGTGTAGTATGTGTAGTGTGTAATGTGTGTGTAGTGTGTAATGTGTGTGTAGTGTGTGCTTGTATGTGTAGTGCGTATGTAATACATTATCTCATGTCAAAGATACACGGAAAATAGCCAGCCTTTATTTAGGCGCCTTTGCTGCATCCATTGCACTCTGACTTGATGCCGACATTGGAAAACTCTGGGGCTGATGGCCTTTTGGCTTATTGTTTCCAGCGGTCTTTCCATACGAATATACCAGACCAGCCACAAAACCTAAAAAGTAATTTATGTCAGTTACAGCCGATTTCTTCAAACCATCATCATCCAACTTATTATCTCTTTCAAGTTTATCGTCCATTTTTACTACTATTTCTACCTCTGTTTCTGTGTTTGTCTCAAAGTCATTTATCACATAAATTCTTACTTACCAATAATGATCGCTGTCACGTTTCCAAAGGTAGCTGGGTCACCAAAGAACAAAATACCCGAGGCAGCCAGAGGAAGTTTATTCAGGGCACCAACCATGGAATATGTGGTAGATGATGTAGTACGTACACACCATGCAGAGGCATAGGACATTACAAAGGCTGAGACGCCCGAGAAAATCATAGCGTACACCATCTGCTCGCGAACATCAGCTGGGCTAAGCACAAGATAAAGATAAAGATTAGGCACGATTTGTAAAATATATATATATTATATATTAGTTACTTACAAATTTCTAGCCAAATTCTCGGAACTCCAATCTTCAAAGATCAAACTGGGGACAATAAGGAGAGGAATAGAAAGCAGGTTGTTGTAGTATACGGTATCAAAATCCTTGAAATTTGTGAGCTTGATCCTCTTGCGCATGTACAAGACAAAGGCTGCAGAAGATAAACAGTTTGTAGCCATCCAGAAATATCCAATTAATGTTGTATCCAGATCGATAATGCTCGAGAGAGTGTCTGAAATGTCGGCCCAGCCGGCAATCACTGAAGATAGGATCTGTGATTATATAACGTACATATATTTTATTGTGTTAATAAATAGATAGATAGATAGACAAATAAATAAATAAATAAATATGCGTATATCACACGCGCACAAACACAAAAGCACGTACGCTATACGCACTATACGCATTATACACCTACATCCGGTTCT
The DNA here is from genome assembly GCF_001638985.1 of Phycomyces blakesleeanus NRRL 1555(-). Taxonomy (NCBI): domain Eukaryota; kingdom Fungi; phylum Mucoromycota; class Mucoromycetes; order Mucorales; family Phycomycetaceae; genus Phycomyces; species Phycomyces blakesleeanus. The sequence continues at coordinate 106,508 of NW_017265162.1, forward strand.
TGCTTGTTTTCTTAAAGAGAATAAATAAACTTACCATAAGACCAAAAGAACTCATAATAATAGGGGTAACGGCGCCACCGAACCAAATAACCTCGCCATAAGCAATCAGAATAATCGTGAGATTCTTGAATATAGTATAGATTGGAATCCTGAGAAACTGTAATGCTTTGGATCCAGTGTAGATCATTGCTACAAGAGAAGCAGCAATCGGCATCCATTTACGGGCCTCATCTTTATCAAATCCGCGAAACTTGATCAGATTGAAGAATTTGAAACTCTGAAGCAGAGTTACAGTAACAATGTTCTATAATTATTACTGTTAGTTAAAAAAAAATTGTTTGTTTCTTTTTTTTTGGTATTAGAGTAATATAATAATATCGTTCTTACCTGGACAGATAATAACAGAAAGTTCATATTGAACTCAAAGCCACTAAGAACATATTTGTTCGTTACGGTCATCAGGATGCTTGCGAAACAATAACTGGCAATAGGCAGGGCAGCGCGTGCACCAGGTGAGAGGGTGAATATAGATGGTGCAACAAGAGAAGACGTCTGGGGTGGCGATGATGATGCTGATGGGCCATCTTCTTCATTGATAATAATTTTGTAGTCTGGCTTTGTTCCCGACATTGTGGGTGTGTATATATATATATATATATATAGTAGTTATAGACTATGAAAAGATAGAAAGGGAATGTAGATGCTTCTTCTATTGAAGCTACTTTTTGTTTGTTTGTTTGATAGATAGATAGAGGGTTTATTTCTTTGTTTCTTTTTGGTGGCGTAAAAGAGTGGTAGACCAAAAGAGAAATAGAGGTAAAGAAAACCAAGAAAATAAGAATGGATGAGGAGAATAAAACAAGGGCGTAGATCTAGTTAACAAGAACCCTCTGTGACGACATTAAATTCGGCAAAAATATATAGATTACACACACATGTAGCCAATCTGGAGTGCTTGGATTTAATCGTCGATCCTTTAATCTGTTTAATACTTGTTCCACTTCCCCCCCTTCACAGATACACACACATTTACACACATCTCTTGAATGTAATACAGATAGGCTTATTCTGCGTTTTAAATGATCTATGGCCTTTTTCTATTTTAAATAAATTATAGATAAAATAAATTATAGATAAATGGAGCTGTTGCGATAACCTATTTCTAAATACAGAATTAACATAAGGTATATTACATGCACCCGAATTGATTTGTTCCTTAGAGAGCAGCCAATGAATAAACATAGGATACCTTATGGTTAGATAGATAGACAGATAAACTTGCTTGTGCAAAAAGCAATCAGACCCTAAGATAATTTATGGTGAATCAGTTACACGATAGAGAATACAACGGGTATAATAATCTCAGCACCACATGCATATGCTCAGCTTGGCTGTGTTCTTGTAATACAGTCACACCTTGATTTATATATATACTTGACATTTTTAAGGTTGATGATATCCCTCCCTCCCACCTCCAGCTCTGCCTCTAACTTGAATAACACACACAGGCATATGTATATATAGTAGACTCTATGGAGTGTTCTTTTTAGTCACAAATTCTGTCACCAGTAGACTACTTTTAAAAGATATGGTTCTATCATCTCATAGACATGCCAAGAAAAGAAAAGAAAAAAAGAAGAAGAAGAAGAAGAAAAGGTTGGGTATTAATTAATAAATAAATAACCAAAAAAAAATAAGAAAAATCGGTTTGTTCAATACCAAGGCTATAATGATTGTGTCACTGTGTAACCAAAAGTCAATATATTCAATTTCATTTTGAAGATCTTTTTTTTTTTACTTTTTTGATTGTACTTAAACATGAGTACTCATTTTCTTATTATATATTTGGCGGGAACAGAACAATTGCTGAATACAGAGAATGTGTATTTCTATCAAAAGCAGTTGAAGCGAACAAATGCAAAAAGCAAAAGAAAGAAACAAATATCTTGGTAATGACTAAGATTTTTAAAATATATATACTAAAAAAAATATACTCATATTAAATAATCAGTAGACACTACTATTTACCCGGGTATATCGGCCCATGTTCAACACCGCAAGAAACTAAGCACGCCAAGAAACACGCTAGTTCTTGGCAAGGGTTCTGCTAATACACACACACGCACACACATATATATATATACACCTTTTGCATATTATTATTATTATTCACTGTTAATACTAGAATTCTAAGAATATAAAATGAACAAAAAAATACTTATCCCAAGTAAATCTGATAAGCTTTAGCTGTAGTGTTTAAACTATCAAGCATGGTATATATATATATATACATATACATATATAAATGTGAATGATTTTAAATGAACTTTTGGTGTAAGCACAAGATAGCTCATATATATAGAGCCATATTTCAATTAAAATTTCTCGAAAAAAAAGACTTATCCCAATTTTACTAAAATATTTAGTATATCTTATTTTCATTTACATTTTCTTTTTTTGAAACATTAACATCAAAAAATGGTCTGTTTAAATTCAAATTTTAAGACATTAAACTCTTAATTCATTACTTGTCTATCAATATCAATAACAAAAACAAAAATCGAGCTGTTCATTCATGGCTATGTAGTTTATGGATCAAATTGTTGACTTATCAAAGTCACGTGAACTGTCCAAAAAAAATGCCTTTACTGGCGTTCATTAGTTTTACACTATTACATACACGCACAAACGCCAAAAGAGAGCGAGAAAATTAAAAAAAAAAGTGTTTTTTGTTGGCTGTTCTAAAGACTCCTATTTTATTTTTTAACATGACAACATATGTGGACGAGAAAGTCAAACAGTTAAACTCTTCTCTCTTGACAGCTTTTCAAAATCTCGATGCTCCACAACTATTGACAAATGAACCCGGTAAACAGTCTGACATGCATACTGCACGCGATCAAGGCGACAAACTACGTTTTTTATCGAATGCAATTCCGTCGCTGGACCTAAACTCTTCAACTACCCTGACAAACCTTACCCAGCTCGAGGATGTACTTGACAGCTATATTACCATAACCAATACCACCAGTACCACTGCCACTGCCACTGCCAATAACACCGACCCTTCAATTGAGTGGTTATTTGTAGCCAAATGCACAGTTGCTGCATATGCCTTTGTTTTCTCAAAAGTATTGAACTCTACTCTTCCACTCTCGGAATCTATTCATTATTGGAATGACATACATGGAAATAGCATTCAAGAAATATACTATGCGCTCCAAAGTATGTATCTCAAAGTATTTTTTTGCTGTTGTTGCTTTTCATAAATACACATACAACAGCATAAAAGAAGCATAGGGAGATAAATTAGAAAGAAAAGGGTCTGATATGTATTTGTGTGTGTGTGTGTGTATGTATGTATGTATGTATGTATTTATGTTAGCTGCCCCTGCTCGTATTGGACAATTGGCTGTCAATACACTGCAGCAAGCGCGAACAAGTCAAGTTGGGATCAAGTCGGTGCTTTCATCCCAAAAACACATAATATCTAGTCTTTTTCCAGTTCACGCCAAAGCATGGACAAAGGAGAAGATGCATCGATCTCCTATACAATTTCTTAGCGAAATGTCGCGACGCCCTTTGATTTTGCAATTGATTCGTGATGAAATTGGACAAAAGAAGAAGAATCTTGAATACTTCCGCTCTCAACAGGCTGCCCGGTTAGGTCTGCTGATAAAGATGACACCACAATTCACTTCTGACGAAGCTAATGAAACCAACGATTCCACAACATTTGAGAGTACAATAAGCTATCAGACATCGCGTTGCGTTGAGCTTATTGGATGTGTTTTGGAACCATTTATGAATGAAATTGATCCTCTTGGATTTGGTGCATCGGGAGACAAGAATCTAAAGAGATCGATGGGTAAAAAATAATAACAGCAATAGTATATAGATATAATAGATTTATATATACATTTATTGTGTTTTGGTCTGCTAAGAAAAAAGTTTGGACTTGTGCATTACAGGTGCTCTCCAGACATTATCTCCTGAAAGCAACGAACCTGCTTATTATGCTAAGCGACTTTCTGTATTCCTAAAGAGCTGGGAGAAATGCGAACAGAATTTGGATTCTGTTTATCAGATCTATGGTCCCCTCTCAGTCGCCACCCGTTACTGGATTCCTACCCTCACACTTTTCTTGACTGGTGACATTGCCATCAAGTATGTGTTCAAGAGAAAGGATGATATTAAGCAATGGATCAAGGAGCTTGCTATAACTGGACATGACTTTGTCGTTCATTGGATTTGGGAGCCTATTCTCAAGGTTTGGGACACCATTCGACTTAAGGATCAGAGTCTCACTTTGCTCAGTAAAGAGGGGCTTCGGAGTGACCTTGAGGTAAGCATAAAAAAAAGGACCTAATTATATGTATGTCTAAAAGCAAAAATAATACTAATGTTTTTGATATTGAATTTAGTCGCTTGAGAGAATGGTTATCAACTTTGCCAAAGACAATTGCCACATGTCAGAGGTGGATATCTCCCGTATCCCTTTGCAAATTAAGGAAGGAGATATGTCTTTAGTATTGAAAGCATATGAGCAAGAGATGAAGGTAAACCAAAAATAAAACAGGATAGAATAGAATAGGATAGAATAATACTAATAAACCCACGCTGATTACGCTTCAGAAGCGATCACTGACCCAATTATATCTGCTTATTCCTTCTTCCTTATTCTCTTCTCTTCGCTAATATCCCCCCCTCTTTTGAATATCATCGTTCTTTTTTTTTTTGTCTTACACGTAGAACCCAATTAAAAATGCAGTTGCTGGTAGGTTTCCTATTGACACCACAGAGTGGTTTTTATTTTATTTTTTGTTATTTTTATTCTTATTCTTATTTTATTCTTATTATCAATATACTTCTTCTACTTCTTTCTCTTCTTCTATTATCACTAATCATTTATGTCACGGTAAAAAAAAATAGGAAACCTTATCCAAACTTTGCTGATCCAAGTCCAAAAGACAAAGGTTGATGTCGATCTTGCAATGTCTGCCCTAGACAAGCTTTTAAAGTCAAATGAGTTGAATTTTGCCTTTCTAGGTAGGATATGATATGATTAGATTGAATTCAATTCAATTAAGTTGATACACAATCAACCAATTAAGAATCTTATAGATAGAGGAATTAATTTAACATGAATACTAACATTATTGATTATCATTCTTCAGCTGTCGCTCCTTCTATGCTCTTGACATGGGCCTCTTTCTCTTGGATTAACAATTTCTACAAGAGTCGTACTGGCCAGAAAGTGAGAAAGATTGGACAGCCACTGAGGGATACATTAAGGTACATCGATCTACACGATTTATACTATATATGTATATGTAAATAAAAGGGATATCACTAATACTAAAGTTCTTGTACTAAAAAAAAACAAACTTTATAGACGTGTGGAACGTTTGTTAAACCTCGGCTCTCTTGCCGGAGAAAGAAAAGAAGATGGCTCCCAGTCAGATAGTAACGACGGTCTATTGAGTTGTGAAAGTCAAGGAACCTTACTGTGTGAAGTCCATTTGCTGCGTTCATATGCTCATGGTCTTCCCAATCGAAACTCCATGCGTGAGCTGTTTATGCAGGATCTTCGTGATTTAGAGGATCCGAATCTGACAAGATCCCAAAAAATACAGACAATTGCACGCATGTATCGCCACTGGAGATTCTTATAAACGGCCATTATTATTTCTATTACTTTAAAAAAATGTACACAATATATTATACTATCATGTTTTATGCTTCAGTAAAAAAAAAGTTTTCTTTCATTAATGTTGCCTCACAATCTCAAGACTATTATAAGTATTCATACATATATACACCCAAGTAGAGTGAACTTTTATTATTAATAGTAGTAGTAGTAGTATTTTTGGATTTCGAGGGTCAACTCAGGAGTGACTATATTAGAGTAGTTAGCTAGCTAACAAGTGAGTGATATGAGTGTGAATGCGCGTGAGTTAGCAAACGAGTGATTATTATTAGAAAATATAGAGAAAGAAGTTTGGTTTGGTTTTTAAAGTTAATCCTCTTAATTAACGATTTATGCAAGAGGTTTTTCTGGTTTTTATTTATTTATTTACTTATTTTTTTTTTACATTAATCAGGAAAGGATTGTAAAAGGGGATTTTAAAGATATGGGAGTACATACTCGCATCGTGGATCCTCAACTTGCATATCACACTCCTTATAATCACGTAAGTGATTTGATCCACTACAGAAAACCAAAGGTAGAATACAGCAAATAAAGAAAAAGATGTGTATGCCCAAGTGCCAATGAAGCATGCTTGTTTTATATAAATAAATCATATACAACGATCAATTGAAGAGTAGCTGTCATATATGAGGATAGAGATCATGTAACAGATTCACCCATGTTTATGAGATGAATAATTGGTGGGAACGGTCTAGGCAATGGACTAAAGAAGAAGAGAGAGAGAGATCAACCCTTAGGGATAAATATTTCGCTTGTGTGTGTGTGTATGTGTGTGTGTTTTTAAAGGGCAAAACATGACATGGCTTTGAATTTTACAGTGAATACTGGTGCGAGCCTGTTTTTCCAAAATAAAACAATAGCAACAAGAAATAAGGATAGCAAATGTATGTAGTCTGTTTAGGAGTCTTTATATGGATATAACCCCCTTTTTATTTAACTTCATTCGGATATAGATTTTCTTAACCCTACTGTATTGATAATCGAGAGAGAAAGACTGTGTGGATATGTATAGCTGTCTATGTCTCCTGCTTCCTTTTTCTTTTTGGGGCTCGATTTTTTTCTAGGAGACTATACTAAGAACTTACGCTCGCGCGCGCAAAAGAAAAGTGCCCTTGTCTAGTACAGGGTTAATTGGCTGTCACTACTCCCTGAGGTAATTCACTAAGCACAGGCTATACGTCAACCATTCCATTATTTTCCTTTCTATTATTATTTTTTTAGTATAAAAAGGATTCGCATTGTTCACATTTTTGTTCCCTATCCAGCTCAATCTCAACAAGCAAACAATCAAAATCATCATCTCAATCATGAAGGCCTCTTACATTCTCGCTATCGTTGCCATCTTCGCTGCCGTTGTCTCCGCTGACAGAAGCCAAGAAGCCGAAGCTATTGGAAACAAGGGTGGTGTTTCTGGCTTGGTAAGTCTTTTCTTTCTATTTTTCTGATTCGATTTCTAAATGTTACCAATTCTTACACACTCTTCTTCTTCTTCTTTGGGATCCACAGTTCAACAACAAGTTCAAGGGTGGTTTTGCCGCTGACAATGGCGTCGACAACAAGGTTTCCCAGGACAATTAAAAATCGTAATCCATACTATTCTTTCCAGGCCGTTCCGTATCTAATTAATTGGACATGATCTTGTGTATTCATTTGTGATAATGGCTACGGATATTTAGAATATTGCACACTATTTTTTCTTCTTCTTTTAATTGTCATAAACATCGATATAAGCGGGATATTTTTCATTTCTGAAGTATCAGCGCATTTTGATATTCTCTTGCTAAATAATAGCTATATATTATTTAGTATTGATAGTTTCATTATATAAAACCCATTTAAACCATACAAACTGTTCCTATTTTATGCTGTGAAATGAAGTGGTCCATACAATTACATTTCCTCTAAAAGTCTAATTTATTGATAGTACGAGTAACAAAGTACTAAAATATTTGAGTATTAGTCTCTCCTACTTTAAAACTGGCATACAATAAATGCACTTTTCATTTTTTTAAGAAACAAAGTGATACCAATGTTAAATCACTGTGCTATTATTAATATCATATATGTATGTGTGTGTGCCTTGATCCTAAACATCAGTAAGAAAAAGGTGAAAACATTGCAGAGTAGTGCTTTTTTCTGCTTTTCCATTAGTACTATTAAACCTATCTATAGCTACTAGTGTCTATCAAAGACCTTTCTTCTTATTAGTATTATTTTTGTTTATTTCACTTTGTATTAAATCGTATTTATCAGCCATTATTTTGTAAAGAATATTTTATGTCTATTGTTACAGCAATAGTTTTCCAAGTTGTAAAATGTTACTTTTATATGTATATATTCCAATGAGAAGCTGTGTAGAAATTTCTTGTTCTGTATATCTACTCTAAGTACTACTATATTTGTTTCAATATTAAAAGCAGTATAGTATGTTTTTTTTTTAAAAAAAAAGAGTAAGAATAGCTATTTAATCATATACATGCGCCATACTAGACCATGCCTATGCACACAGTAGACTCCTATTAAAATCAGCTGTACTCAATATATAGAGCATTATTGCACAGGTAGCCTGTGTAAGGAGGCTTCTGTATGTCTGTGTATTAGAGAATAATATAGAAATCAATGAGATGTAGTAGGTATTTTTTGGATTTCAATAATACACGCATGTATGTACGTATGTACGTATTTATACATGTATTTACTTATTTACGTATATTCTATGGCTATTATAAATATATTTCAAGCAATAGTACAATAGTCCAAAATGATACAGGTAAATGTATCATTTTGTATAATCCAAAAACTAATGATGTGTATAGTATGAACTGTACGTAAATCAATAAAGATTTTTACAGTCAAATGAAAATAATATATATAAATGCCTATGTTCTACTCTTACTCACTCGATAACCCACTCACGTATTCACTCAGTTTTTTAAAGAATAAATAAATAAATAGAAATTGACTTTCTTATCTAGCCCATCCCAGTCTTATTTTTCAAATGTTAGATAAATATGCTGTATATTTTCAAGTTCAAAAAGTCCAAAAGAAAAAGAACGGATAAAACCCTTGAATATTTAAGCTAGAGAAGCATATTATTTATTATACGCTCATTATTATTATTTCAAAAAATAAAATAAAAGCATTTGAGATTCTTTTTTTATTGCAATACTATAGCATAATATTTCTATTAAGAAATTAACAGTGTAATGGAGTGCATACCGCAGTCAAATGATACTACGAAAAAGAAGAAGAAAACTTAACGATAAAATCATGTCTATCAAATTTCTAATAAACTTTGCACAATATAATCTCATAAATTCATATGCCCTTGGTACACATAAAAGCACGCGCACACCAACAAAATTTGCGTTACAATATATATATACTCGTATAAGAGGCCTCTTTCTTTAAAAAAACGAAAAAGGAACCTGTGTGATTACACTTTTAGACATCACATTTGAAACAACAAAGACGTGTAAGCCAAAACTTGATCCAATAAATCTTCATTTTCAACTTTTTGTATCAATAGCATTTCTGGGATATATATAGTTATTCTTTGGATTAAAAACAAACGGTGTATCTGAGTTGCTTCTTTTTGTTGATCCCAAGTTTATATAACAAGATTCTCTCTCTCTATCTAAGATTCTGCAAAATGTTATATATATCATGTTTTTTTTTCTTGTCTTGAACATATAGATACTTTATATACTATATGCCTGGGTATATATAAATCCAAGGCAATTACAATTTAATATATCAAAACAAGCGTCATTTTCTTTCTTATTAACACTATATGGAAAAAATACGTATTTAGGGATGTATTTTGCAAAAAATCACCTACTAAAATCACCTTTTTATTTACCATACTGTAATTATTCGTGCTGTTCTTTTATAAATATAAATAAAATCTTAAAAGGAGAGTATATTATTTATAAAAAATTATCCGGATGTGTGATACAATAACTTGACTTTGAAAGAAGGGGGGAATAAGGAGAAAATGGGAGGATTTTTCTCTTGTTGGTTGCACCAGCTAAAGAGAAAACAAACCATGATAATAATTTATACATCTGTAAGGCTGTAAGGGCAATTGAATTTTTGGTATATGGTGCGATATGAAAATTTGGTCAGCCGAGTGGATAGAGAGTTATACGCACAATTTTGAGGGGGTGTTGGGGATAAAGCAAAGTGAGGGTAGTCACGGCGAGACTACAAAGGATGGTAATAAGGGGTCTTCTCTAAAAGGCTCAGACAGTACAAAGTCACCAGAGCGAACTATGTCTTCTGCGACAGATATAAACTTAACGGGAAAAGAAAGTGCCTTATTCATTTGGTATATACAGTGTTGGCATGATCATAATTATCTAAGATAGTGTTATATCCTGAAATGTTGCTGTGCGAGATTCTATGTACGTCTCTTCAGTTCAGTTTAAACTGAACGTATGGCCGACCCGGACAACATAACATACAGTGAAGTGGGAAAAGTGTTGCAACGTTTTTTAACACCCGGTTACACTCTTTGAGTAACAAGTTCTTTCTTTCACTTTTACATTACAATTCTAAATAAAAATGCAACAACCTAAATGCCCAGAAAAGTCCAAAAAAAACCTTTAACTAAAGGACACAAGCAAACCGATGATACAACTCGTGCAATAATTGTGCATGAGAGCGTTAAGAATGGCACTAGTCAAGCTAACATTGCCAGAAAAGTTGGTGTAACCAAATACGTAGTTCATCGCGTTCTCAAATCCTACAAAGAAAGCGACTCGTACAAAGCTGGTGTGCGATCGGGTAGACCAAAAAAGTTGAATGAGAGAGACAAGACAGAGATTCTCCATGAGATTAACCGTGATGCAACAACCCCAATGACCACAATTTGCAAAACCTTGTCTACACCTGTGTCAGTAAAAACTCTGCGAACCTTTTTGCGTGGCGTTGGAATACACTCTCGCAAAATGATTTCCAAGCCAAAGATTTCTGAAATCAATCGAAAAAAGCGATTGGAATGCCATTATCCGGTCTGATGAGTCGAAATTCCGACTCCATGGTAGTGATGGACGCCGGAAAGTTCTCAAGCGTAACAAGATGGGTCTGCAGGCTGACTTTGTCTCACCAAAAGTGAAGTTTGGAGGTGGCTCCATTATGGTCTGGGGGTGCTTCTTTGGCAATGGTGTCGGCACTTTAAATGTTGTAAAGGGGAATATCGATTCCAAGAAGTACATTGACATCTTGGAAAAGTCATATCTTCCCTCTTTGAAGACTTTTAAAGAAAATAAGTGCGATGAGCAAGGCTTGGAAAAAGAAGAATTGTCTTCAACTTTTGGGTAGCTGGCCACCACAAAGGCAAGACCTCAGCCCTATTGAGCATATCTGGACTTATCTGAAGTATAGAATTAGAACAAACAGATATAGACTATATAATATTTATCATTTGCGTCATGCTGTAGAGAGAGAATGTTGCACAATTCCAAAAAAAAATACAGTAATTAGTTTTCAGTATGTTCAGAAGATGTCAGGCTGTGATCAATGCCAAAGGCAACTGCATAAAATAGTAAAAATATATTTTTTTCATACATTATAAAATAAAAGACTTTTATCTTTATGGCTTAGTAGTTTGAGGATGTTAAAGAGTGTTTTGGATACATTTTCTTTTGATATGAAAAGTATATATTTCTGTAGAGATGTGGTAACTGAAAAATGTTGCAACACTTTTTCATCCTTGCTGTAGTAGTTATAATATATATATATATCTTTAAAAAGAATTTTAAAATTTATATTCTACTTTATATTAAATCTATAAATTTATTACTAATTTAGAAAGTAGAGATAGATAGCAATAATTAGCTAAAGAAAAGTTTAATAAAGTATAAAATAAAAAGCTAATTGTTGTATTTAGGATACTTTAATATCTGATATCATACATAAACTCAGACAGATGTAGCTGTCAAATAGGTCATTATAAATGATTATCCAATATGAAGTCCTATCTGAAACATAATAGCAATGTGTCTGATTCATTATTGGATCATCTTCAAGATGTACTTAAACTATTATTGTAAAGTCATTACTGTGGTATTTCAGGTACGAAACAATAGAAAAATAAAATATTTGATAATAGAGACGTATCGAAATACTTTGAGACTGTATATCAGTTGTCTTTATTCATAAATAAAAAGTGTCCCTTTTTATAAGAAAACACTGTTGTAAATGAGTATTGACTACTGCTGTAATTGAGAATAAGTCTGAAGGAAATAATATAAGGCCTCAGCTATTCCAGTCAAAGGTGTTTGTTGTAAATGAGTATTGACTACTGCTGTAATTGAGAATAAGTCTGAAGGAAATAATATAAGGCCTTAGCTATTCCAGTCAAAGGTGTCTACTGATTACTTTATTATTTAACACACAGGTTTAGCATGTATGATAGTGATTATATTTCATATGCTGATATCACTATAATATGGGATACATCAGTGGATTATTATAAGTATAATTATAACTCATAAACATATTTATTTTCGATGTTAATACTTCATTGGGACTACACACATTTATATAATTAATCATACATTAATTATCACAAGATCACGTTGCTCTGATTAAAGCTCAGATAGGATCGATTACCTGATCTCAGTCATATAATTTTCCCGATTCAAAATAATATAAATAGCAGTAGTAGTTCAGTGTAGAAACTGGGTCAAACTTTAATATAAAATCTTTTCTCAATAAACAAAACCTACACAAGTTCTCACGAATCTTCGTTCCTAATCTTAAATCTTTAATTCTTCCTCTTAAAAACTTCTTCAACTTCAACCACCACAACAAACACAATCTGCTCTTGTCATTTCATTTTAGTTTTTTAAGGTTTTCTTTCTTTAATATATTTGATTATTAGAGTGTATTTACTGCTTAACTAGTATCAGTATTATAATTATGACATCAAACCATAAATCATATTTATTTAGCTCTTAGCTATTCTTTTCTCTTTTACACTAGAGCTTTAGGACTTCCTAATAAATTAGTTTCATATTGCTCTGATACCATTTACCTGGCAGTATAATATAATTATCTTAACAATTTTTAAGATATTATCTATAGTACTAACTATAATAAATATTGGTCCAATTACTTAATTGTTTATATATATCTTATATGCTGACAAGATGATAGCTACTATGCTATCACAATATGAATATGTTTTTATATGTGATGAATTCAACAGTCAAGTATCTAGATCACTATATAAATAACTATTATTTTATGTAATAATATAAAATATTATTTTAAGAGAAGATAAATAAAATAGAAGGGAGAAAAAGAAATCAGAGACAGAGTTTCTCACAAAACCAAATAAATCACTTCAGTTTATCACTAAAACAATATCACTTTATCAAAAAAAAACATTGATAATAACTAAATAGACTCACCAGCCAGTGACTAGTAACACAGATGTATGTAGACAATATAATATTTTATATAAAAGCTTAAACATATAAGCCCGGCTAGCTCAATTGGTAGAGCGTGGGACTTTTAATCCCAAGGTTGGGGGTTCGAGCCCCCCGTTGGGCGCTTATTCTTTTCGTTTTTTCATTTTTGCTTGTACTACATGCTTTGTCGTTCCCGATCTGGGGTGGTCTTCCTTTTACTATAGCAAAGTCAAAAGGTCAAACCCACTGGGGATCAAGGAGTATACGTAAAATCAAAGAGAGGATAGAAGATATTTTTTATTGATAGAATTGCATTGTCTTCTACAGTTGTCTAAACTAATACTGTATATTATCCGCAATAGCTATTATATTATATTTAAATAAGAGAAGAGTCATTATACTGCGGTTAATCACCTTCAGATTTTACGGATTCATCAAAATAATGTCCAACAACTTTGGCAAATATTTAAGCTGATTGGTGTTTTTCTTTAAAATATCGAAAGAGTAATTAGTTTGTTCGAAGTAATATTCTTTTTTGTGAGATTCAAAGCCGAATTGTTGTTGTTAGTTCTAAGATTTACTTTAAGGTATATGTTTTTGGCCATTTTAAATAAAGTCAAAATATTTACAAAAAGAAGAAAGGAGTGTATTAAGTATATCTTTCAATTTATGGTATTTTTTTGCGTCAAAATCTATAAAGATTATAAATATGTTATCGTGTTTTTTTTTTTTTAAAAAAAAAGAAAATATTCAATTAAGTTTTTATTATATTTTATTGATTTGCTGTGATGCTCTGTGTACAGCGTTTAAAATATTATCAAAATAGACTTAATTTCTTGTAAAGCTTATCTTAGTATAAGGTTAAAGATTAAATTTTGTTTAGTGAATATGGTTAGGAATTCGTATATCTCGCAGTTTTCCAAGTACAAGAAAAATAAGGGTTTTTTTTTAAAAAAAAAACTTAAAAGATAAAAGCTAATGAACTAACAGTAGTAATATAAGAGCTGTATTTTACTTTTCTTTTCACAGTAATTTAGTATTAATACAAACAAAATTATGTTTCTTTTTTCTGCTATAGAAATCTCTGGAGTGTATCACTATAAAAAAATAATCTTTGAGTCAAGACAGTCGATCAGTATCGTGACCGGCAACGACTGTCAAATCTTATATAGAAAATGAAATTAACTCAGAAATAGGAAAAATTTTCTTTTCAAAAAACTATATAAAGGGCTTTAATCCCCAGAAATCTAAAATTCTTTAATCAAAAATAACGATTGCAGCCACGATGCATGCTACGTCTTCGGACAATAGCTCTGCATTGCCAGGAATCTTTCGATTTCGACGCATACCAGATCATAAGTTCTTTTACCCTTGTGGTAGAAACAGTCTCTCTTGTCATTAATTTGATTAGTAGGGTGACTGTGCCGACGAGGAACGACATTTTATTATATGAATAATAAATTATATTTAAAAACAATAAAATGAAAATAATTGTCTTTCAGATAATACTATAAATTTCTCTGTTAGTGTTCACAGAGGATATTGACATGTCATTTTTGATGCTAATAATTTTTAGAAATATATTATACTTGATTTTATAAATACCTCTTGTATTGTTCTTGATGCTATTTAGACAATGTATATATACTTCTTTTTTAAAAAAAGCATTAATAAAAGAGCAAGTATTATATCTTCATTTTTCTTTGTTTCGTGAATATTAAAAAAGTTCTATATTTATTTTTAATTATTTTCTTAAGCATAGCTTCTAGAATCAGGAGCCAAAAGGAACATTTCTGAATATGTTACGGAACCCAAACGCTTCAAAAGAGGTTTTATCTTTGAAGAAAGACCATCTTCTCCCCTAAGCCACTTCCAGAGCAAAGGGTGAATAGCATCTTGCTCAACGTTATTTACCAAAGTATTCAATTCTACACAATCACAAAGAGTTAATTACACTATCAAACATATCAAATTTGGAAGAGTATTTTGTTACCTTTTGTAATGCCTACGAAAGAATCAGAGATGCCTTCCAATGTATCAATGTGGTCATACAAAGAATTTGTAGCAACGATTGCACGGTAGGCAGCAATAAATATACCCGGACGAGAGGTTATACCGTAAGGTCCATTTTGCATAACCTTTGAATATTTAAATTAGCAAGTTGTTTATAATTAAGTGAAATACATTAAATAGCTAACAAAACACAGTAACAATAGAAAGAAAGAAAAAAACTTACAAAAGTAGAAAGATTTTTTAACTTTTTGCAAAGGTCAATAACCTGATTGACCGATTTACCAAATGTACCATTACACAAGTATTGGGATTGATTTTTAAACTGGCTAGGGTATCTGGAGTTCAGTATGTCAATGTCTATGTATACCCACTGGAGGTCCAAGAGATCTTCTTTGTAAATATTAGGAGACTCTCTTGCAAAAAGCACCTTCGTTTCAGAAAGCTCTTCTTTCCAAACACAATCTATTCAAATTGTAAATTTTCACATTTCACATATTCAATTCTATAATGTTACTACTACTTACCTAAACTCTGTTCTGCTTCAAAGACATTCGTAAGGGTCGATTGTAAATGTGTAGAGTATTTTGCATTTTTGGAAAGGTGCAAGTTGACCAATTCGACAGCTCTTTCTGGATGAACAGGTGCCTATTTTTGTTGACTTTTGTAAGTATGAGAATATAGAAATTCGGCTAATTTTTAATGAAAAACAACAACGGAAAAAAAACAGGGATACTTACTGGTAGTCGAAGTGCAACAGAAACAATGTTTGCAGTGTTGTTGCGAATATCGATATCATCATCCTAAAATAATTGAATTAATTTAATTGACCCAGATTTAAAGATATATTACATATGTTGAATATTACCTGAAGAAGCTGAGCAATCACAAACTGGACAGTGGCCTTCATTTCATCTACAGCATCGTTTGTTTCGTTGGCGTAAGCAAAGACAGTCTTAGCAGTGAAATGAGTGGATTCGACAACGGCTTCACGTAATGTCAATGTCTAAAGATGCAAGTGTGAGTGCTATAGAAGAAGAAAGTATATATAAATTTTCTTTACGTACCACATCTTGATGGCTATACTTTGTCACATAGTTACACCATGTCAAGAGACATTTCTGAGCCCACTCCTCAGTAGAAAAGTTCTTTAAAATCTTTGGTGGTATTAGCATTGTCATGTTTTATAACCAATATATTATCATTATTATTTACCTGGGCCAAGAGTGCTCCAAGAAGTGGCAATACGGATTCGGTAACTGACGTCGATTTCTTTAGAGTGAATTGCTCGTTGAGTTTATCCCAGTATTGTTTCAAAGTAAATCCAAGGTGAAGTCCAGCATTGGAAGGATATGGACTAGCCGAAAACAGTGACATAAGTAATTTAGCTGCCAGCACAAAGCAGTTTTGGTTTTCCTCATTTCCGTTTGTCATCTGAACAAGCTTGCACTGTAAGAGTTCGATTCTTTTTTAAGAAAAAAAAAATACACGTGTTAGGGCGACATTTTGTGATATTGATAATTTACGGTTAAGAAAAAGATAAGAAAAATACTTACCCTGAATCCTTAATAATAGATACGTCTTGATGCTTCTCGAAATAACCCTGAAGTTGCTCCAATGCTTCGAGGCGAACTTCATAATCGCGATCTTCCAAAAGGAACAGGACATTTATCAATTGAGCATTTGGTTGGTACTTCTTCAAAGTGCCCAGCATGATGACTCTAGCCATATTCTGACGCACAAGGTATCTGCCAATTTCAGCCGCATTGACATCGGATTGATGAACAGTGGAACTGCAATAGTTGAAAACTTCGTTTCGGACCACCTGGAGTTTTTCGCTAGAAATGGTTTGCATTTCTAAAAGTGTACAGTGTAAATAAAGGTAAAGTGGTTAGAATAAAAGGTCATATATTTGCAAGAAAAAAAAGTTAAATATTATTCTCCCATTACCTTTAACAGCTTTTCCATCCTTATCAGCGTACATCCAAGTGCACTCAAAGAAGAATTCACCGATAATTTCCAATAACAGAGCTTGTGTCATACAGCTGACACTGTTTGAGAACAACAACTCGAATGCGACTGCAACTGAGGAAGGGATTACATTGAAAAATTCAACCAGTACTTCGTCTGGAAGGTTACTATACAAGTGTCCGCGGAGTAGGAACTGAACTTGCAACAAACGTCCATGAATTTCATTCTGAGATAGCCTTTGATTAAAGGTCAACAGTTCAGATACTGTTTTGGTCAAGTCAACTAACGGAACAAGTGGGACTAGTGCCCTGGCAGCCATCTCCCGAGTCTAGAATCACAGCAATAAAAAGCATGAAAAGCAGGAAATATAATATCATTAACTTTTATCTTAAAGTACCTTAAAGATAGAACTGGATGCACAGGACATCACAAGAGGAACAAATGGAGCCATGGATATGACCTCATCTGTACCATCCATAACAGAAGGATGCATGCGTGAGAGGAGAGTCAAGATGGGGTAGAGACCAGGGTGAACACTTGCAGCCTAAGTAAGCATTAAATAAGTCAACTGTACATTGTGTGATGCTCTTTACCCAAGCGTTATTTAAATTACCATCGAGTCAGCAAGAAGTTGCTTAACAGCAATGTCGAGCTCCTTGAGAAGGTACGGGTGGAGTTGAGGGAATCTAGTGAAAAACTCACGTCCTGTCAATTTGTTAAGACCACTATGTTCATCCTTAATCTTTTTTGTTCCGAAGGTTCTTTGCAAAAGTGTCGAGAACAACATAACAGAGCAGTTACGAATAGCCCAACTAAAACATATGAAAAGGAATTTGTCAACAAATGATGTGCAATTGGCGAATGAATTATTATCAATGACAAACCTTGGAGACGAGAATCCGTTAATCGAGAGTGAAAAGCCATCTGAAGCATATTTCAAAACGCTTGTTCCGAGCTTAGAATCCATAAAGATGGTACGAAGAATGTTGAATGCATGAACTTGGGGAAGATCAATCTTTTGGTCAGCATCGGATGGTGCTTCAACACTTGCAAGCATGAAGAGACGCTGCATAGCCATTTCCAGCAAATCTCTCTTGTTAGGCTTTTCACTGCTTACAACACCCAGAATACAAAGCGGAAGACCTGCACTACGTCTAGTGATGGAAATATTACTTGATGTTAAGCTTTCAAGGTTCTCCTACAAGATTATTTAAATATGTATTAATATTTTTTTATTAGATCTTATGTTTTATATTTCTTAAAAAAATTACCTTTAGCCATTCCGAAGGAAGACGTGCGATGTCAGTCATAGGTGAAGCCAACAATCTAGAATTAAGTGATACATATGCAGGATACACAGCAGAGAATGCTCCTCGATGTCTGATAGTTGTAAGCAATGAACGAAGGAGAGAGCCACTTTCCACCAAGTCATCGTAGGTGATAACACCCTATACATATATAAGAGTTGTTTTTTGTTTAAAAAACCATACATTACTTCCCTTCTTTGTCTTTATCTTAGATTGTTTACCTCTTTCGAGTGGTGTGTAACTATAGGAGCCTTTGAAATGATAACTTCCAAAAGTGAACTAAATGAAGAGTGTTTAAAGCAATATTAATTCAAGATCATCTTAAAAGGAACATTTCATATACAAAAGAAAAAGAAATAAATACCTAGCTTCCTTTACTGCTCTCCAGCATGAGCTCAAAATAATCTGATACTTTGGACCTGACCATTCAGAGTCAACATTGTCAATAATCATGTCATCTTCATTTTCTTCCATATCTTGGATAGACGCAGGGATATTTCCTTCAGGAGATGGGTTCGACAAGACTTCCATAACTGTATTACAAACGGTATGGATCAGAGTCAGAGCGCGTGAGTGAGCCTTTTTCCATGCATTGATATCAGAAAATACTGCTGGATTATGGTATTCGAGCTCACGGAAGACATATCTACGCAGGAGGGCATAATACATCAATATTCATTTAAGTAAATGATGAAATTATAGTTTACTATAAAAAACACTTACTGCAAAGCCAAGAGGGTTCCGTGCATTGGCTTATATTGTGCAGCTTGGAGTAGGTTGTTCTTTGCAGCAGCGACCTGCCCGTCCAACATATCCATCAACTTTCCAGTAAAGACGACTAGAAGAGAAAATAAAGAGTACATATTAAATAAGCGTTTGCTTTCTCTACTACAAATATTCCTTTTATTAGTATTATTTCTTCTCTTACCAGCTGGTGAACCGTCATGGTCTCCAGATCCCTTGCTTGGTGCTACGTTTTGTTCGGGGTTGAGGTCGAATCCAAGAACAGTAATATACTTGGTGAAAATCAATCGGAAAATCATTGCACCACTATCGCTTTCTCCAGCTCTTGTGCTGACAACATTGCTTAATCCCCACCAGAGTAAGCTCTGTACATCTTCTCTCGACTCAATACCAGGCAATGGGCTGGGGAATTGTTCAAGAATATCAAAAGCGAGATTTCTGTTAAAGTCGAACGGATTTGTTAAAATATCAATTAAAAGCTTCGTATTGCGAGGGGATGCAGTAGGAACTCTGAATGGGAACTCTGGACGGACAGTAAAGCCATCTGGGATAGGGATCTCTTCGATTCCAAAAATCTTGATTACAACTCCAATGAGTCTCAGTGCTGTAGACACACGTTGGAAAGAAGATCCAGGATACAAAGAGGTAGCATTGTGCTCATTAAGCCAATAAAGGAAAGCTTTACCATCCTCAATTGCTTTCCACATGGAGGCAGCTTCGGCAAGTACTGCCTTAATATCTTCTTCTGATCGCTTTCCACGGTTATTTTCCACATACACGAGACGTGAGCGATAGGTACGATACTGGGCGTACATGCTACCCCTCAAACGAGTCAAGAATTTTGTGATGTGAGCGCAAAGAGTTTGTCTGAATTCAGGAGACGTGCAGTTCATGTTCAATGGCAAAAACATCTTGACCATATCGAGCTCAATATTTGTAACAGTAGATGATGCCTTTCGTGATTCACACAGAAGACCAAGAGCATCAATTCTAATTTGATTGTCCAAATGGTAGATTGCCAATTTGAGGGTATCTACAGAGATCTTGGAGTTCTCTAATGATGCTCTGTCTATTTTCAAAATTACTAAAAGTTCGCTTCACACAAGAATAAAAATAAAAATCGAAAACACTTGTATTCTTACCATAGGAGTATGCACTTCCATCCACGATATCCAAACTTCTTCCTGCCTTTAGTACAGCAATAAAAGCATTTAAGCGGAAATTAGGATCGAGTTCGGACCAATGTTTATCATCCGTATCTTGCAATATCTTGATGATATACCAGAATGACTGAGGAGAGACTTTAAAGAGTGGCTGGAGAATAAATCCGCTGGCATTTCTACGCAGAATTTCGGAATCTGAGGTAAGACACTTGAGGACAGGTACTGCCCATACTTTGATCCAATTGTCAATTGCTGTCTATACAAATAAACGGCATATCAAGTTAAGAAAGTTGTTAAAAATTTATTTTACACAAAGTATTCATACATCGATATCTATCAATATCTACTTTTTTTTTTACCTTTGTCTCGGCATCCTTTTCTTTCAATGTCACATTTTGGCCCTTGAATGGACTGTAGCCAGGAATTGTCTCTTCAATACGTTGATAAAGAAGTGAAAGAACAAGGGATGTAATTTGTGGAGGAAGAACAAGACTGTCCATGGCACGGAAACATTTCCAAATAATCTCTGGTTCAGCTTGGAAAAAGGCGTCTGTTCCAACTTTTGGAACCAAAATGTTCAAAAGAGCATATTTAACCTATTTAATATGTTAATCCTGATATACTTGACTCTCGTTTCATTTTTATACAATACCTTTCTGTGCCAATCCATAATTAATAGATTATTCAAAAGTACCGAAAGGAATTCATCATATTCACTCTTCTTATTGTAGAAGCTAGCTCTTGTTTCCATAATACCAAGAGTAAGTTCAAATATAGTGCGGACCTGATTCACAAAAAAAAACACAACTTTAGAAACAGCCTATGAACGGGGTGACACCAAAATATAATATAAATATATTACCTTGCTATTGAGAGCATCAACAGGGTCATCCCAATGATCCCACACATAGCGAATGATGATATCAACATTTTGTGGTGTAAGTACACCAGAAATCATGTCCATAACTATAGCATCATTTCCACAGGAAGTTATATAGTTTTTTGTCTCCAAAAGCCACATTGCCAATGCATCAAATGCGACGACCTTTAATTGAGATTCCAGATCCGCCTTTGAACAGAACGACAGAATACTAAAGAACACAATCTCGTGCAGGTTTCTGGAAGGATTTCTGTAGTTACGAGCGAAGTGTTCAGATGAGACAAAAAGGGATTATATCGACGCTTAAATTTCATACCTCTCCAAAGGTTTAGTTAAGCTGAATCCAGCAGGGCATTTGAGAAGAAGGATGTCTTTTCTAACGGTTGACACCAATCCTCGGACAACAGATAGCATGGGGGCATCACGTTTTAACCAGCCCGACGAACCGATCAAATCATTGCTAGGGGAAACACCAAACATCTTAAAGACATGCTCTGATACCTCAAGTTTTTCGTTATCTGCCGAGAAGAACCATCCAATAGCCCAATCACGCCCAAAAGAAGGATCTTGTGCCAAATTAATAATTGATCCCAAAATCATTCCAGCGACTTGACTACAGTCTTTAGTGTAAATATTGGTGCGTGTACACATATCCAAAAGAATGCTGATCAAGGTAGACATGATTTGTGTATCTTCAGTTGTTTCAATGGGTCCCAATTTCAAAGTCTTTGCAAAATCAAAAAGACTCGTTGCTCCATAGCGTGAGACAAGAGCAAGTACGGTCTTTGACAAGTACTGAAGATCGTTCATCAATTGATCGGCAGAAAGCGTTTGTGGTGCAAGTTTCGATGTTGATACTCTGTCGTTTGCAGGATTTATTAATTGCTGCTGAGCTGATACAAGACCAGACACCAAAAAGCGCATTGTTTTTTCAAAAGTATTAAGAACAGTACGTTTTCCAAGGTCGAAATCAGTTGTTGCATAAATAGTCAATGCTTTCTGTGCCAATGAAAAATCAGACAAGGCAGACTCGTCGTAATCGTATGTAATGTACTTTGTGTAGAAATACTCAAAGGTCGTGTTCTCGGTGTGTTTGACAGCTGCTTCCAAAAGTGGAACAAACTGACGGCGTGAAAGGTTTTCAGCAGCTGCAAAGTATCCAGACGAAGCAACAGGTTCAAGAATGCATTTGATTTGTTCAATGTCATGCAATTCAAGCTGCTTCTTTGCTGCCGCTATATTCAAAGCCTTTGCTAGAGACACATTGTGATTTATTTGTTAATTTATATACGAATTTCGGGTATATTTCTTTTAAATATTAACCTGATTCTCTCAAACAAGCAGCTTGTTTATCCCATGGTTCATCCGCTTTGCTAATCAATTTTTTTATGGATGCTACAGCTGGAATGTATAAGGTATTGGGATACTTTTGAGAAAAATCATTCAAAATGGCGTTCCATTCCACAAATATAGATTTGGGAAGCTTTACAGGCTTCTGCCCATTCTTTGTTTTCTCGGAAATGCCCATGCTAATGTCTTCCGAGTTATATGATTGTCAAAGCTGTGTTCAAGTAATCATTAAAACACTTGTCAAAATCGTGGTGGCTTGTGGACAGCCAGTCCTCAACCCTCCTCCTTTTCACCCCAATTGGTAAGATCTGCAGAAGCCCCTTTTTTGTTCTTGATCCAGCAATTATTACTATTGCCATTGCCATTGGTATTCTTATTATTCTTATTATTACTGACAGTAGTATTTTTGTTAGATTAATAAGATATTGTCCTGTGTAATTATTACATTAGGAAGATATATATATATATATATACGGGAACTTTATTTTTGGTGCCAAAGACGAAATGTTAAATTTGCTACATAATGGTCACTGCTAAATTATGCATTCGCCCACCTGATATTTGTATATTCATTTTTTTTCCATATATGCCAGTGTAAAGATGCTAGGCCAAGAGACAAAAGTGATTTTATTTATTCTTAAGATGAACATTATTCACAAATATTAATATACCCGAAAATTATTATAGTCCAAAGCATGGTGATTAAATTCATTCATTTTAACCTCTTTATTGTCCATATTAGTTTTGTACTTTCCTTGACTTATATTCACTATTGTAGCATCAAAATAAAGTAAAAAAAAATAACAAAATTATTCCAATCTAATAGTCTACCAAATGTATATTTTTTGGAATGCCTGGCGATGGCCAGGTTGGAAGGTTTATGTTATTAATATAAAAAATGAAAGCGGAAGCTGGTTGTAGTATTACCTTGGAAAATCATAATATGTTGCATCTGGTGTTTGAAAGCACCGACACGGGCAAAGGTTGGGAGCTTGCTTGAAAATTCCAAGAAATAACCGGAAGCAAGAAGTGCAGTGATTGGACGTAATACATTTACTGGCTGCACAATATGGTTAAATGGATAAAACTTAGCATTTGATGCGTAGCGGAAATACATAACTATCCATGACAGACAGACAGACAGTAGGAGCAAGATACTGAAAGCAGCGAATCTCTCTCTCTCTAAATCTCCTCTTTCCTTTTGCCTCTTAGAGTTAGGTTGGAAATAATTTATATGATTAAGTCTTGTTGCGTCATATGAGCATAATATTGTGTATAAGATCAGGCACAATGACAGAGATAATTGGATAAATGTATATGGAAAAGATTTCGTTCTCTGATACTTTATATAAATTCTTTTTATTACACTGCTCGGAAGTCCTAAGATGTGCTACACAATTAAAAGGTGTGCCAGAACCTTTTGTAGAAACGTATCTTTCAGTTAAGACTACGACATTTTTTTTTAACACTTGATACAGGGCAACCAATTCAAAACGGCACGGAAAGAAATTGAAACCAAACTTTGATAAACATTTTGAAATAGGAGTGACAAACATTTTTACTTCTTTCGTGAGTATAATTCAAAAAGATTTAAATAACTTGGACTTGTGTAGCTGTATTGGATTATCTATCCTTTCCTTAGTGTAGGTTAATACGACTACTTTAAAGAAATGTACTTGAACAAGATAATACTGGGGTGAAGAATGGAAGCCTGTAATATATAGAGCGACAAGTTTTGGTATAGTAATTTTTTTTTGAAGAAAGAAAAGTCTGGAAAATACAGTCCCTGGATAAATCAATATGAGAGGCGAGATCCTCATTATTTGGAAATAAAGATTCAAGAACATGAAGTTTTAGTGGTAGTATGCAAGTGTATCTGGAGTGGAGTTACTAGATACCGTTTCCGTCTGGAGGGAAATATGAATATGAATACATAAAATAGCACTACAAAAAGACTTTACAGTATACGTTAAGAATATTGAACAAAGGCCTTTTACACTGCATATACTAAAAACAACAGCATCAAACCACACAAGGTACCAAGAAGGTCTTGGTATAGATGTTCTTGAGCGATTAGGAGTTAGCTCAGATCTCAGCACAAACAAGAACAACTTGGATCATTTCCGTTATTACGTGAACTTAAAACATTAATGAATAAGTCTAAAAAAGAAAGACCAGAAGAAATTTTGTAAAAGCAATTAGAAATAATAAACCTGTATTCGCACTGGGTAATACTTCTTGTGGACGTCTAAGAGGGATCGCGATTAGAAATAATAAAAGCAGCAAATTTCATATTAAATGATCTCCCATGTTTTATTTCAGATAAACTAAATAACCCAAGTTTCACCATGTCCATATTATAGAAGCATTGGTTTCTTGTATGAAAGTAAGAAAGGTGGAAGAGGTGCAGTGTATATCTTCATATAGATGAAAAAATAAACTAAACAAAAAGGCTGTTCCGATGCAATGAGTCGACTGGCAGCAACATGAAAACGCTATTTTCTTGACCAAATTAATAGTTAACTTGATGAATGCCCGCAATATCAATCATGTATATATATTAGAGGCCCTGTATTATAATCTGAGCTTCATCCAACATACACGCGCATACCATTTTACCTTTGAGCTTTTAGTAAAATAGTAATAATAGCTTACTAATGGGTTAAGTGACTTGGATATTTCACTAAAAAGAAAGACAAAATCAGAGAGGTTTAAGGGTCGATCATACAACATAGTGTTTTTTTTTAAATTTCTCGGAAACATACAAATATGATGCCCTCTCGGTAATTGGTCTCTAGGGTAGTGTATTAAACATATATCATATATTATATGTTCAAAGCACTCGTCCCATACTTTGTTTCTACAGGATAGAGTGGCTCTAGATAATATGGCTATAATATGTATATATATATTTATATTGGAGTGTGGTCCATGCTCAAGCTTTAATAATAATTAATTTTAATCAAACGTTTGTGGCAGCATAGCTGATCGAGAATATATTTATATGTAAAAAAAAAACCTACCAATACATACACATAAATTAGTTCAGCTGTGGAAAAACTAAGAAAACTCCATTTTTTTAAAGTGTTAAAGTGGTAATGAAATTCCTTCATTCACTTATTTATATTTATAATATATATATAGATCGGCCAAGACCGTTTGATCGGAAGAAGTATTGTAAAGAATAGCCTTTATCTTTTGTAAATAAATTATAAAAAAAATTGTGATCAAGAAGAGTAAATTGATAAGGCAGCCAAAAATTAAAGCCATTTCAAATCATACACAGCTAAAAAAAAATTCCTTTTTTTCTTTCTTTCTTTACACGATACATAGATAAAAAGAAGTGTGAATATTACTCTAGTATCCAAGACATACATAATTTAAGCTTTATGCTTCTCTTGGCTACCGGAAAAGTCATACCCCGAGATATATCATTATCTATAATTATAAAAATAAATAAGAGATGCACAGCGCACCTTGAAACAGACGGCAGATAGTTTAATGGAAAAAGATTCGGTAAAAGGGCCTTTTTTATATATAAGATTTTTACAGATTCTTTTTTTTTTACACAAATATACACACACAAAAAAACAGAGCCAAGAAAAAAACGTGCGAATACAATCCATATATATAGGCAGATAAGACTTTTTGATTGTCTTTTTTTTTGATTTTCTTTTATAATTCTGGGCTCAGATATACTCATTGTTGTTAAGACAGATTTTTCGAGAATTTTCTCAAATGATTTCAGAGGGTTTTTTTTAAGGTCCCAATTGATCCACCATCATATTCATTATCAAAAAAAAACACTAGCAATGGGAATCCTCGGTAAGAAATGAGAAACATAAGCCATTAACCAACGTCTAGAGCTTCATTTATGTTGTTTTGCGGAATTGTGTCGGTTAACCTGAAAAAGGGAAAATTATCTTCATTTATGGCACCATCATGGACACAAGTTCCTTAGACTCTTATTATTTTTCTGGCTTAACTATCTACCCACAATTACAAAATCATGTCTTTAAGCGTATGGGGACCTGTATATGGTTTGTGTTTTGTGTTTATTTGATTCGATATAAAAGAACCTCAAGACACAAAACTATAAATATATATACTAAGAAAACAAATGAATATTAATGCATAGTAAAACAGTCATTGCTATAACACCTTGAAACATGTTGTATAAGAAAACATATTTTTTCATGTCAACTCAGATACCCAAAAAAAAAGAAGAAGTTGTGGGTGTGAGTGAGATTCTATATGAGTTTGGCTGCATTAAATTTGATAACTGCATTAATTTTCTCCCTTACCAGTCAGGTTTTACTAGACAGACCTGAGTAGTCTCTAAATTGTACTCTTCAGCAATTTTTTTTTAAAAGAAAATGATCTGCAGTGTCTTTTAGTGGTACAATTGATGTTCATGACAAACGTAAATAGAGGTTATAAGTGGATAAAAAAATACCCCGCACTAGAAACCACAAGTATGAAGTAGATTTATATAAAGGAAAAAAAAAAAGGTCATTGAAGAAGACTTTGTTCTATTTAAGCGTCCAAAGGAAGAACAAACGTAGAGATAAGCACGCAAAAAGGTTTTTCGCCTTATTATTTTTGTCAAAAATAAAAATGAAGTACAAAATATCAAATGGCAGAGCAATCGCATTCAGTTCCGTTACCTTCTCAGTAGAATCTCCGACATCTTTTCCTATGCATTTTTGAGAATCCGCCTCTTCACTTAACATGACGGCATGTGTGGCAGGCGGAGACAGCGTTGAATAATTTATCCAGGGGTCCTACAATTTTTGACATGTCAATTGTAGATCGTTGGGAATCCAACACTAAAATTTGGTGCAAAAAATCTAGTTGACTAGAATTGAAGAGGCCAAATAGAAGGTGTAATTGCCAGATTTTTTTTTGTAAAGAGCACACTTCTCAAAAGGCTTTTCAATTGCTAGTTCTGATTGCGTTGTGTAAATGAGTTTTTTTTTTAGGTCCCTTTTTTATTTTATTTTATATATACATTTATTTCTTCCGCTTTAATCATTAACAAGATAGGCGGATACAATCCGTTTGCACCTTAACATAGGCTATTCTTTCAGCTACAAAATTTTAACAAGTCCGTTCCAGAAAATACATTATGCGAGGTCTTTTATTTTCCCGGTCAATATTCTGAATTAAATATATAATAAAAAAAAGGGTTAAAAGGTACCACTTTAAATCGAAAATTTAATTCTTTTTCACTACTTCTTTCCTCCCCTTTCTACTCATCCTATTCATTCAATTAATTCATATTCATAAAGCATACATTACATACATTTCAATTAGACTAAACCCAAATCCTTTGCTATAATGGATCATCCATCATATTCAGGATTGCCTGAACGAAATCAGGCAGAACGCCATTATGAAGCATCCGAAAACTCATTGGATGCCAAAACTCTAGACGGCACAGACGAAAAAGAACTCGAAATCCGTCGCACCACCACTTCCCGTACTGGCGAAGGAGGTGGTTTTGGCGAACTCGATGCCAATGCCGTCAACATCGAAGATGCTATGTCCAACTACGAAGAAATGCGACGTGAGATGACAAAGCAATCCCGTATG
This sequence comes from Phycomyces blakesleeanus NRRL 1555(-), assembly GCF_001638985.1. Lineage (NCBI taxonomy): Eukaryota > Fungi > Mucoromycota > Mucoromycetes > Mucorales > Phycomycetaceae > Phycomyces > Phycomyces blakesleeanus. Next base: position 134,662 of record NW_017265162.1, read on the forward strand.
ACTCAACCCAACGCCCCCACCGACGCTGAAAAAGGTCAATCTCAAGATTTTGATCTGACCGATTTCTTGCGCAACGTTGACGACGAGACCTCTGCTGCCGGTATCGCTCGAAAACACATGGGTGTCATCTGGAAAGATCTCTGCGTCAAGGGTCTTGGTGCCGATGCAAAGACTATCAGTACCAACTTTTCAGTCATCAAAACATTTGTCCAATTCTGGAAGTGGGGCAAAACCCAAGGCACTGATTTCACCATCCTCAAACCCCTCAATGGCTTCTGTAAGGACGGTGAGATGTTGCTCGTCCTCGGTCGTCCTGGTTCTGGTTGCTCTACCCTTCTCCGTGTCCTAGCAAATATGCGCGGCTCTTACACATCCATCGAAGGCGAGGTCACCTATGGTGGCATCGAAGCTACTGAGTTCAGCAAGTACTTCCGTGGTGAAGTCTGTTACAACGAAGAAGAAGATCTCCATTACCCTACCTTGACTACCAAGCAGACTCTCATGTTCGCTCTGAAGAACAAGGTTCCCGGCAAGCGTGTTCCCGGCGAGTCCTCTAAGGAATTCATCAACAAGGTCCTTTACATGCTCGGAAACATGCTCGGTCTCACTAAACAGATGAACACCATGGTCGGTAATGCCTTCGTCCGTGGTCTCTCTGGTGGTGAACGTAAGCGTCTCTCAATTGCCGAACAGATGACCACCCGCAGTTCTATCAATTGTTGGGATTGCGCTACCCGTGGTCTCGATGCCTCGTCTGCTCTCGATTATGTCCGTTCCCTCCGTGTCATGACCGATGTTTTGCACAAGACTACCATCTCCACTCTTTACCAGGCCTCCGACAACATCTTCAATCTGTTCGACAAGGTCATGGTTCTTGACGAAGGTCGCTGCATCTACTTTGGTCCTACCTCCCAAGCCAAGTCCTTCTTTGAGGATGTCGGTTTCTACTGCCCCAGCCGCAAGTCCATTCCCGATTTCTTGACCGGTCTCTGTAACGCCAACGAACGTGAGTTCCGTCCTGGATTCGAAGGCAAGACTCCTCTTAACTCTGCCCAGTTCGAGAACACCTACCTTCAGTCCGAGATGTACCGCGAGATGATGCGTGAGCGCGATGCTTACGAGTCCCAGATCGCCAAGGACCGTCCCGATGAACACTTCAGACAGGCTATCCTCGAGGCCCATCAGAAGCGTGCTCCCAAGAAATCTCCCTTTGTCTCTACTTATTATCAACAAGTCGTCGCCCTCACCATCCGTCAGTTCCAATTGATCTTTGGTGATGTCGGTGCTCTGGTCTCTCGTTATGGTGGTGTCGTCGTCAAGGGTATTATCATGGCCTCTGTATTCTACAAGATGCCAGTCGATGCCAATGGTGCCTTCTCTCGCGGTGGTGCTTTCTTGTTCTCTTTGCTTTTCAACGCTTTAATTGCCCAGGCCGAATTGTCTGCTTTCATGCAAGGTCGTCGTGTCCTCGAGAAACACAAGCATTTTGCCCTTTACCATCCGTCTGCCTTTTACATTGCCCAAGTCATTTCTGATATTCCATTGGCCATTATTCAAGTTATCATTTTCCAGCTTTGCGTCTACTTTATCATGGGTCTCAAGATGGATGCCGGAGCTGTAAGTATACACACACCTTTAGTATTATTATTTATTGATATGATTACTAATATTTTTTTCTGAATTTATATATGTTTTTTCTTAGTACTTTACTTTCATGGTCGTCCTGGTCTTTACCAATTTGTGTATGAACGGTTTCTTCAGATTCTGGGGTGCTGTTTTGCCAAATTTCTTTGCCGCTTCTCAGATTTCCAGTATCTTCCTTATTGCTTGTTTGATCTACTCTGGTTATCAGGTAAGACTAATGTCTAATATAAATATAAACTATAACATCAAACAAGTATCTAACATTTTTTTTAAATATTATCATTGTAGATTCCTTACAAGTACATGCATCCTTGGCTGTACTGGATTTACTGGATCAATCCTCTGGCTTATGGTTACAAGGCGCTGATATCCAATGAACTTCACGCAATGCACTTTGATTGCAATGGTCCTGCTATGGTTCCATATGGTCCTGGTTATGAAAACACTGACTACCGTACCTGTACTCTTGCCGGTGCAAACCCCGGTGAGCCCTTTGTTCTTGGTGACAGCTACCTTGACCGTGGTTACGACTATCAAGTCTGGCAGCGATGGATCGACTTTGTTGCCGTCGTTTTGTTCTTCGTATTCTTTACCGCAATTACCTGTCTCGCTATGGAATACTTTGGTCTCCAAAAGGAAGGTTCTATTACCAAGGTTTACAAGAACGGCAAGGCTCCCAAGGCCAAGACCGAAGAAGAACTTATGCAGCAGACCGGAACCCGTGAGGAAGAGCACATGGAGGCTGTTTCCGAAGGTACCACTTTCTCTTGGCACAACATTGATTACACTGTACCCATCAAGGGTGGCAAGCTCCAACTTCTGAACGGCATCAACGGTATCGTCAAGCCCGGTCACCTTACTGCTCTTATGGGTTCTTCCGGTGCCGGTAAAACCACTCTTCTTGATGTACTGGCCAAGCGAAAAACCATTGGTAAGATCGATGGTAGCATTCTGATGAACGGCGAGCCCCTGCGCAACGACTTTGAGCGTGTTACTGGTTACTGCGAGCAGATGGATGTCCACAATCCCAATGCCACTGTCCGTGAAGCCCTTCAGTTCTCTGCCTATCTGCGTCAACCTGCCGAGGTCCCCAAGGCCGAGAAGGATGAATATGTTGAGCAAATTCTTCGTCTCCTGGAGATGGACCAAATAGGTGATGCCCTCGTTGGTGATCTTGAAGAAGGTGTCGGTATTTCTGTTGAAGAGCGCAAGCGTCTGACCATTGCTACCGAACTTGTTGGCAAGCCCAAGCTTCTTTTCCTTGATGAACCTACCTCTGGTCTCGATGCCCAGAGTTCTTACAACATTGTCCGTTTCATCCGTAAGTTGGCCGACTCTGGCTGGCCTGTCCTGTGTACCATCCATCAGCCTTCTGCCACCCTGTTCGAGAACTTTGATCACCTGGTGCTTCTGATGCGTGGTGGCCGTACCGCCTACTGTGGTGAGATCGGTCCTGGTTCTGCTACTATGATTGAATACTTTGAGTCCAACGGTGGACCCAAGTGTGACCCCAAGGCCAACCCTGCCGAATACATTCTTGAGTGTGTCGGAGCCGGTACCGCTGGTAAATCCAAGGCTGACTGGGCTGAGATTTGGAAGGGTTCCAAGGAAGCCAAGGCTCTTCAGGACGAACTCAATGACATTCTTTCCAAATCCTCCCACGACTCTTCCCGCAAGACCAGCACCTACGCCTTGTCCTTCTGGCAGCAGTTCATGCTTGTCTACAAGCGCATGAACATCTCATGGTGGAGATCTCCCAGTTACAACCTCGGTCGTCTCTTCAACGTCTGTTTCATTGGTCTCATTTCCGGTTTCACTTTCTGGAAGCTCGGTAACACTCCTGCCGACATGCAGAACCGAATGTTCTCTGTCTTTACTACCCTTCTGATGGCCAACGCTTTGATTATTCTGGCACAGCCTCGATTCATGCAAGAGCGTATGTGGTTCCGTCGTGAGTATGCTTCAAAGTACTACGGATGGGGACCTTTTGCTCTGGCCTGTATGGTTGTCGAAATTCCTTACCTGATCTTCTTCTCTGCCATTTTCCTGGTGTGCTTCTACTGGACTGCCGGTCTTGAGAACATCTCTGACAGAGTTGGTTTCTTCTACATTCATTTCTTCGTTTTCATGCTTTACTCTGTCTCGCTTGGTTTCATGATTGCCGCCTTCTCTAGCACTCCTCCTATGGCTGCCGTCATCAATCCTTTCTTCACATCTATTCTCATTCTGTTTGCCGGTATCGTGCAGCCACCTTCGGAAATGCCATACTTCTGGAGATCTTGGATGTATTGGTTGGACCCTTACCATTATCTTATCGAAGGTCTTGTCGTCGATGTCATGGCTGGTGTCAAGATTGTCTGTGGTGCTGGTGACTACATCAAGATCAATGCCCCACCTGGCCAGACCTGCGGTGACTACTTTGCCAACTACTTTGAGTCTGGTGGACTTGGTTACATTGGAAACCCCGAGGCAACCGGAACCTGTGACTACTGCCAGTACACCGTTGGTGATGACTTTTACGAAACCCGTATCGGATGGAGCTTTAGCAACAGATGGCGCGATTTCGGTATCTTGTGTGCCTACTACGTTTTCAATGTCATGCTCTTTACATTCTTTGTCTTCCTCTTCCGTAAAGCAAACCGATAAATATTTTTTTTAATTCACTATTATTTCCTTCAATATTTTTTTTTTCATTTAATAATTTTTATTTATTTTCATTTCATTTGTACACACTTCTTTGTTTGTTTGTTTCATTTCTCTCTTACATACATACATATATATTCTTCTTTTTTTATTTTATTTTTAAATATACATCTTGAGAATCTTCAAGGTTTCAAAAAGAAGAAGAACAAAAGAAGTTTTATATATATATATATATATATATATATATACAATAACAATAATAAGCATAATCATAGTCTTTAGATGTAGACATCTTTACATTTCTTTTATTTCTCACTACCTTTTTTATTTATTTATATATATAAATATATTAAATAAATATATATTTAAAACATACATTGAAAGTGTCCTATTATTTTTGGTCTTGATCTTCCTTTGAACCACCAACAATTATCCTGTATTTTAGAATTTAACAGCCATAACAATAAAAGTAGTCAATTGAAAATGTGTTTTATTTTTAATTGAAAGAAACCAATGGATTCTTTGTTAATGATCTTTTAACTGGCCTTACAAACATACAAATGTACAAATGTACTAGTGATCTTCAAAGATAGTGTTTGTTTAATAAAGAAAGAAAAAATATAGATATAGATACAGACACACACACAAAAAATATTGTGCTTTTTGATTTATATATTCATCTATTTATTTGAGATCTCCAAGGGGAATGTGCTTCTCTGTTGGAACCACTTCACTCAAAAAGGTCTCTTGCTCTTCGGGAGTCTCCATGATAGTCGGAAGAGTAGGGACCTTTTGCTTCTCTGCTGCCTCAACCTTACTATAATAGAATATATATTTATAATATCAAGGTCAATGAGGGATTAATTTCTTGTAATATTCTATTTAGAACTCCCGAAATACTTTACCCATACCACGCACCACCAACAAGCGTGAGGATGATACCAAAGGCATTAGTGACATTAATGTTGAGTTTAAAAATGATGACAGCCAAGATGATGGACAGCACTTGTTTGACATTGGCTACAATAGAAAGACATAAATTAAAGTCATTAAGATATATAAATAAATAAACCAAGACAAGTTATAATTACCTGCTACTGTCATGGTTAATGGACCAGCCTTCTTGTTGGCAGTAAAGCTCACAAAGTTTAAACCAAAGGCAAGAACGCCATTGAAAAATAAACCCCAGGCCAGATTTGTGGTCATGTTATAAGACGAGAATTCTCTGACGGTTTCGAGTTCACCGGTGGCATATGAATAGAATAGACACTGGAAGAATGCCATTGGAGACATGCGGGAAAGTAGATCCAAGGGGTGTAGCTTGAGGCGACCAGCCTGTACACGGTTGGTAACGATCGTCTTGATTGCGGCAAGCAAGGTGCCAAGAATTGTGAGAAGAAAGCCGATCATGGTGTAATCATATTCACCAAATGTGGCAAATCCCACTCCAAGAACAACCTATTGTACCCCCACCAAACAGCAAAAATGTTTATATATATATATTGATATATTGATTAATATTTCTTTTTTCTCTCTCTTCTTCCTTGGCTTGTTTGGTCTCTTTAGAACTTACGGGCAAAAGAGATAGATATATCATACTAGAATATGACTTGTTAAGAAATACGATCGATATCATGACAGTAAAGACTGGAGTCATGGCACGTACGACTTGGTGAAACTAAGTGAGATCAAAAAAAGCAATTAAAAAAGAAAGTCAGAAATTGTATTTATTTTACTATTTTAAGATAAGATCAAATAGAAAAGAAGAAGAAGAAGAAGTGCTAAGCAACTTTGTTGTACGTACAGCCACTGACACAAGGCTCCTGTATAAATGTATTAATAAATATATCTTTTCTTCAACTTCTTCTTTTTCGTATTCTTAGCCTTATTGACGAGGATTAAGAATATAGAATATACATTTGTGATGTACAGAAACTTACAGGGATACGTTGCTGATGGCGATGTTGATTGTGTAGAGAAATGAGAACATGATCATGACCAAGTTTTCTTGGTTGCCGAGTTTTGCTGGTGTAAAGTAACCGGCCAAGTACATCAAGTAGCAACCGGCAGTTCCACATAATGTGTGTATTGCTGTCAGTGTCCAAGGATATCTGAAGTCGATAAGGATCGCCTTGTTGTACAGAGTCAGGGAGAGGTTGAGGATAAAATAAAGTCCCAGCCAAGCATACTTTGAATCAACTACTTGTTTTGCCATTTAAGAAGAGAGGTGATATTAAGGAAAGTATTTGGCAAACAGAAAAATATTCTTATAAATATACAAGAAGAAGAAGAAGAAGAAGAGGAGGAGGAGGAGGAAGGTTATTAAGCTTAGATAGTAAAGTACTTTTATTTATTTTTTTGGTATTAAAAAAAATTGAATTAGAAACTAGCCTTAAGATGGAGGGGGAAGTGACTGGGCTGAGTACGACCCTTTATATTTTATATACATATTAGTGTTCTTCCTATACGTGTGTGTATGTTCTTTTAATAAGCCAATTATTCTATTTTATCCTATCCCTTGAGCTTCTTGTAATAAAGAGCTAGATAGATAGCTATTTATCCTAGTCAATTACACAAATACATAGTATACATATAATATAAGCCCTTGGTCTATAAATCAGTTACAGATCATTAGTTTCTTTCCTCTCTTTCTTTCTCTATTTCTTTTATCTTAAAAGTCATCTTGGAATAATCTAAAGTTGTACATACACATGCTCAATTTTATCATTTTCCAGTTTAGGATCATCAATTCTACTATCATTATCATTATCATTATACTTTATCGAATTAGTATTGTATGTTCCTCTCTCTCTCTGTGAAGTGTTTCTTATTTTACACGTATATAAGATGTAGGAATTATTATCCTTGTTCGTTTTTTTTCTTTTCTTTTCTTGATCTTTTAGGCTTGAATCTTATTGTAATAAGATTGGCTAATAAGCTCCGTGCTTATATATATATATATGTATGAACATTTTTCTTTTTAAAAAAAAAAGAGAGAGAAATTGCTTTGGTGGATTTTGCAGTAATGTTCAAAGCCGCCTGCATTAATAGCCCTCTCCTATAATTAATGTTAATAATGATAATAGAAAAATAAGTACCTTAATTATTGTATAATAAGAATACTAATAGCAATAAAGAATATATATATAAATTGATCTTGTACAAAATACATCTTGAAAGGTAATATTTCTTATATGTATATGCATACATTTACAAGGGGAAGTGCAAAAAAAAGGAAAGAAAAAAAAAGGGATATAATTTCCTCGGTAATTATTATTATTTTATCTCTTAATAATAAGTTAGTAAACTATAGATTGTGACTTATGAATATCTCCTCCACCAAGGAGTGTAATCGATTTAAATCATAAAGAATGTATACATATATGAAGATACCTTCTCTCTCTCTAGCAATACGCGTATCACTTACGTGTGTAAAATAAAATAAAGTAGAGAATTGAGGGACAAGTAAGAGAGCTAAGATGACGTCTAACACGTGTAAATATTACCTTTAAAGGAGTACTCTAGGTTACATTTTTTATACTTTATGGTTGGATCTAGCACTGCTTTAAACTTGGTTTCCTTTCAAATTAAGCTCAGAAAACACACACACACACACACAGAGAGATACATATATACATATATAGTATTTGATCAATTACCTGGATAGATCTATTTCTAAAATCAACAAGATGCAATATCATAATGGACAAATAGACAGAGAAACACTAACAAAATAAAATGATACTAATAAAGAGTCCAGATCCATTATTTTTGAAACTTTATTAAACTATATAAAATATTCAAGCGACATTTTTTAGCACCCTACTACTATTACTATTACTATTGTTCTTATTATGAGGCTTATTTCAATATAAAGCATGTTATTGATCGACATTGGAAGCTCATGAATTACTTGACTGTCTGAAATTAATGAAAACGCTATCAAGGACCTTGGTACATGCATGCGTGCATATACATATATATATACCTTGCATATTTCAGCCTTATATTTAGAGAAGTCTAGAACTAAATATTGATCTATCAGAAAAATAAAAAAAGAAGTAATAGGATCAGGAAGAGAGACATATTAGTAGGCAAAAAATTGATGATCAAAAGGGAAACAAAAAGGGGAGAGAAAGAGGGAGAGAAAGAGGGAAGAGCGAGTAAATGAGCGGCAGGCAACAGGCTATGAAAATCTCTGAATAAGATTAATATTTTTTTCTTTGGTATATCTTTTACATATATTATTTCTTTTCTTTTCTCAATGTCCGTTACTTGGTAAAGCTTTAGTCTCTTCTTTGGTCCCTTTACAGCATCAATGTACTGTAATGCACTCTAATAACTTTACACCGCCACAAGATATATCAAAGTTGTATGTATTATCTTGTAATATAAAAACAGTACGCGTATACATCTTTTCAAATTTTGATGCCATAAATATAGAATAAATTATGTACATGGCATACATGCAGCTGTCCCATATCCGCTGGCTTTGCTGTTATTTGTTGTTTTACTATGGTAAACATGTAGATTTGCATGCTATATACGATAGTCAATCCATTAGTTTAGAATCAGCTCAGTCTCTCGTGCGAATATAGACTTATACCCAACACAATCTCAACCATTTTATGCGGATGTAAAACAAGTTTAATGATTGCTATTACTACTATTATTATTTTCTTCACCTTCATGCTTGACAGGTTACTTGGACATATACCCAAATCGAGGCTTCCTTGCTTCTTCTTATTCGTTAAACTGGACTTTCAAGGAATATAAGAATTTATTTTCAGCATACATACGTGTGCGTGTCTTTGGTTTTTTATCAAGGACCCTCTGGGAGATTAATGACATTGCCTTGTTCATATTTCTTAAAGGAAAGACTAAGCAAAAACTAAGAGCAGACAAATGTTTCGAGGAGAATTCTAGTATCATTATTATACAGAATTCTCCTTTTCACTGTTATTCTCTTTTTATACATGAGAAAGAAACAGGGAATATTGTTTGTGCAATGATTAAGATCAATTTTATTTTTTCTCATAGAAAAAATCGTATGATTCAGACTAAAGAGACAATATGTTTACAAAGTTCAAAGGGGAGGAAGTTCCAGAGCAGATTATAGTGCACTCACACAAGAAGAAGTACAAAAAAAACCTTGCGTTGATTAGGTGATATAGAATATTAAATTCCAAGGTCCAAGGGTTTTTCAAATAACCAAAATAATAATATTTCATCACACACATAGTAATCCTGTTATTAAGTTTGCTCTTTACTATACTATTCATGATAATTATGATTACTTATCCAGTTGTTTGCTTTTATCTTGGTTGATTAGACTTATTGAAATTTCACTTAATATTCTTCTTCTTTTGTGTTTCTTGTGTAGAAGAATCCAAAATTTGAGTCATTTGTCACTACGGGTAATCATTTATCATTTATTACCATGGAAATACAGACAAATAAAAATTGTGTACAAGTTGAGATTGGTATCACTTTTTTTCCCCTTCTCAGTGCAGGGAAATAAAAAGCTCTCTCTCTCTTTATATATCTAACTTTTATTTTTTATTTTTATTATTTAATTATTAGTTTCATATTATAATTAAGGCAAAAAGGAAAATCGTGGCACAAAAGAAAACGTGGCATCTGAGGCATGATTGACACCACTAAAACCAAAGAAAGAAATAGAGAGACAGAGAGACCGAGGGAGGAAGGAAGAAAGGGAAGAAAGGTTAAATATGAGTGGCTAAACAAGTTGGTGATTTTACTTGTTACACTGCTAAATTCCAGCTCGAGCCAACGGCTAGATATCATCATTATCGTTGTCTTGATGATTATTACCTTTATTCTAATCTGGTGTGTCTTGCCAAAATGATTCAACATAGACTATCAAGAAAATTAGCCATGGATTTTTTTATACCAATGATCTCCAAAAGGAGAAAGAACAATGGTAAATATAAAGATAAATATAATCCTAATGACAATAACAATAACAATAACAATAACAATAACAATAACAATAACAGACGAACTAATCCATGTGTATGTCCAAGTACATGGTGTGTATATAGTGTGTGTATTTAAGCCGAATGTCTGGTGAGCTCACAAGAAAATTGGAAGCAAAATAAAATTGTAAGCCGATGTCCGGATTTGTACCATAATCTCGCGCCAGTAAACTATCCGGCAACACACCGTAAGATATAATATATATTTTATTTATATTTCAAATAATAAATATATTAATTATGATTATTATTATTATTGATAACTTAACAAAAATTTACTGCCTTTTTTTTTCTCTTCCTTTCTTCTTCTTCTTTCTCTTTTAACTTCTTTTCCTTCTTTTTACATAGTCCTTTCTTTCTCTGTTATAACCTACATAATATAAAAAACCCAAAAAGAGATTCTTATAAAACCTTACAAGCTCTTAAATATTGATGTCTTTTTCAAACCATTTGTGAATGTATCATCCATGACATCAATTTTCACTTTCGGCTTCAACCGACACTCCAAAGACAGCAGCAACAACAACAACAACAGCAACAGCAACAGCAATAACAACAGTAATATCCACGAAAGCAGTAACAATAGTAATAGCAATAGCAATAGCAGTAGTATTCATCCTCTTCAAGACCTTCAAAATGTCATCAAACGACTAGATCCCAGTCGATGGTGGGCTCAACTACGACATAAACAACCCCCGGACACCGAGACCTACCAATGGCGCACTCTATCTCCAGACGTACCACCTCTCCCTTTTACAGGAATTCAATCGGCAATCTTGAGGACCGACACAACACAAACCCTCAATTCAAACTTAATACGTGATAGATCAGCTGTTGCAATTGGTACCTTTTTACCAAAGGCTCCACCAAACAAGCGCCAGGTAAGGCTATTTTTTTTTCATTTTGATTATTTTGATTATTATAATACCCAAAGAACAACAGCAGTCAAATATATATAATTATACCATAAGCCATACACTATATTGCATTCCATTTTTATTACATTACATTACATTACATTACATTACATTACATTACATTAAATTACATTGAATTATATTATATTATATTCCATTCCATTCCATTCCATTCTATTGTATTCTACTTGAATATTACAAAAATAGACAAGAGAGCCAAAACATAAAGCATGAATCATAAATCATAAATCATGAACCATAAATCATAAATCATAAATCAAAGCACTATACGTACATATTACTATTCTATACTGTTTATATATTTTTCACTATTTTCGCTGTGATCGGTAGAGACACTTTTATATATATGTATATGTATATTATATTATTTCCTTTTCCGACCACGCTTAGGTCACCTCGGCTGAACTAAGAGCGGAAATTGATCCGAGACAAGAAGAGATATATAAGAAAATAGACAAATCAGTAATAGAAGTAGAAGAGGTATTAGAAGCAATATAAATAGTAGAAATATAAGGGAAGCCTAATGTGCAGGAAAAGATAAAAAATACATATAAGTAAATAAATAGAGGAAAAAAAAAGAGTTTTCTTACTTTTATTGCTTTTATTAGCATTTCTTCATATACAGCCATACATATATGTACATCATTTCAATTCTAATTCCAAATATGATTATGATTATGGTTATGGTTATGGTTAATGATCATGAATTATGATTAATGATTAATGATTAATGATTATGGTTATATTGCTTCCATTTTATTCTTCTTCTTCCTTTACACACCCATTTCTTTTGTCCCAAAGATCACAAAAAAATCTCAAAAATAAAGAACAAAAAGATAAACATAAAAACATATACACATGCCCACCCACACGTCGTACTGATACTTCATTATCTTCTTCTTCTTCTTCTCATCCTTGTTTTTTTTCTACAAAAAAAGCGGCCTCCATTTTCTCCTTTTGACCGAACGAGTACTCGATCAGAAACAAGAACCCTTTATACAATTGTCGAAGAAAGTGATGTGCTACTGGTTCCAGATCCACTATTACACTCTGTATTGAGGGTAGAAGAAGAGCTCTTGCTAGTAGACGACAGCTGCAATTTCAATGACATGCTCACCACCCAATCCTCCGATTGTATTACTCACCACAGCTCCATTGGCTCTTCTCATTCTTCATTCGACCCACATGATGAGTTACAAGAAGTCTGTGCGCCACGAGAACAGGTTGCACCTGTACATCTACCTGTCGCTGTAAAAAAAGACGAAAACGAAAACAAAAACAAAAACAAAAACGAAGACGAAGACGAAGACGAAGACGAATTAAATAATCAAGACATCATCAAACAAAAATTTATCAGCATGATAAATGTTGCAATCGCCTATAGACAGAAACACATACACGACGCTCCAATAGAGACCCAAGTCGTCTTTGATTACAACAACAATGTTCGCCAAATGAGAATGTTGATTAACGGCAATGTTGAATACCTAGATTTTAATGGGTAAGCAAATATACATATATTACGTTTCCTTCAAATTCTTCCTTTCATTGTAGTTATTAACCTATTAATGTATTTTTTTGGGGTATGCATTTGAGTATAGAAATCCACAATATATACCACCAGAAGTATCGATAAATAGAAAATATGACACAGAAATGGCTGATGTCTGGGTTCTTGGCGTGTCTCTCTATCGTATGCTTGCAGGCAAGTATCCTTTCGAAGCGCCCAATGATCGAATACTGTTTGAGAAAATGCTGCAAAGCGACTATATTTTTCCAGACAGTATACCACCAGGTAAATAATAATAAATAGTATCTTTTACACATTTAACTTGCATTGCACTGCATTACATACATACATACATACGTATATGGCTTATGATGTACACAAATAATAATAACACCTACATTAAATTAAAATTAAAAAATTAAAATTAATTATAATAATAGATGCAGTGGACTTGATACAGCTTATGCTTGTTCCAGACAATACCCGGATTCCTTTAGACTTCATAATATCCCACCCTTGGTTAGATCCACCAGATAGAGATGACATTCTAGAGCCACCCAACCCATTTGGACATCGATTCACCAAGTCCCCGCCACCTCTTGACTCACCGTCTTTACCAAGATCACGTTCGGTTGAATTCCAAAAACCACCCAAGCAAAAGAAGTTTGTCAAACGCAAAATATCCCGGCTAGTTGGACTCTTATTTAAAGGACCAAACCAGCCACCCCAATACCCTTATCGTGATCTTGCAAATGTCGGACGACCTGCTACTACTACTATTATAAATATTATCAATTGAGATCAACAAGATCAACAAAATCGGTATTGGTAAATGATAAAAAGTTAACACTATCTTTGGTTTCTTAAATACATTGCATATATACATTTTTTTTGCATTACCACTTACTACCACTATTACTACCACTATTATTATTACTATTACTATTGCCCTTATTCTTATTCTTACTCCTAATCTTAATTTTGTTGTTGTTATTGATCTTTATAGCGTTTTTTATATATATAACCTTGCATTCAAAAGCATATATTGAAATAATTGCACAAACACTTGTATATTTTACTTCTTTAGTAAGAAAACAAAACAAGCATCTTTTCTTTTTTTTTCCAATGCCCAAAATAACATATATATATTAAGAAAAAATAAATAAATAAAAATCTTAACCATGTTTTCGAATTTTATTTGCATTCATATACATATTGATGTTGCTCAAATAAAATTAGGGAAAATTAGGTGTATTTTTTTTGTATATCATTTTTGTGCGATAATGAAAGAAGATTAAAAATAGAACATACGATAAAATATGCGTACTATTAAATCATCGACACAAAATACATCAAAATTGATCGCTCTTATTAGAGGAGGTGTTATCTAGTGGAAAATTGAATATTTTATCCATTTTTAATTGAAATGGCAATTTAATTTCCAATAATTGTTATACGTTTTTCTCGGTTGACGCGATTTAGTGGAAAATGTATGTGGAAAATTACGAATTTCATAATTTTCCACTAACATTTTCCATTAAATATTTCCTCAAAATCAAGCTTATTCTCTCACTCTCAAATTAAGGTATAGGGTAGCCAAGAGTGTCTATTGTATATGTAATTAATTTATGCGATCTTTAAAGGTCGAATTTATTTAAAAAAAAAAAAGATTGAAATTTATGAGGATTTATTTTTCTTATATTTGACACAGTATGATGTTCTCATCAATTGATAAGTTTCCACAACTGCTGCCGGAGTGCTTTGTTTTTTACTGGGTTTGTCCAATCTTTATTTTTAACAGTCACACTTCCATTAGATAACACCTCCTCTATTACAGTTGGTCTGGACAGACTAAAGGTTCAAAAAAAAAGGACAAAATGTTTTAAAATTCTCATTAAATAATACAGCTTACATTTTTGACCTTTTTTTTTTTAAAAAAAAAGCCTTTAGTCTGTCCACACCAAGAATATATATATATATATATGACTTTTGTTTATTTTTCTTTTAAAAAAGAAAGAAAGAAGAGAGAAAAGAGAGATAGTATATAAAAGGGTAGATAAATATGTATTAAGAATCCTCAGACTGATAGCTAAATAAATAATGAGAATAAAGATAGAAAGAAAGAAAAAGGCGAAATATCAACCGTCAAACCTCTCTTTCTGCCTTCTATTTGAGTGTATACGATGTGCTTTGTTTTGTCTTGTTGATATAATATATTTATATAGTTTAATATATAGGTTTATTTGCGAAGGAGAGTGTTTGTAGAAGTGTAGAAGTGTAGGAGTGTAGGAGTGTAGGAGTAAAGGAGTATAAAGCTAATATCGATATTTATGTATATATATATATCGGAGAGAGAGTGTGTGTGTGTGTGTATAAGTGGGAGTGAGTGAGTGAGTTACTCTTTGATTTATTATTATTATTACTATTATTATTTTTCATTATTCAATTGACCAACGTCTTGACTCTGGTTTCTCATGTCCAATGGTAGTCATGTTGTGATTTGACCCAGAGGCAGCAGTTGCGTGAGTGACTACAAGAATTAGAGTTTTAGGATTAACAATAAAATTCAAATATCTATATAAAAACAAATAAATAGATAGAGATAGACTTACTGTGACTATTTAATCCATGATTAAAGTTTCTTAGACAGATTACAGAGACTGGAACAGACACCTACAAGAAAAATAAATAGTATGAATATGAATATATTTTTTAATTTTATTTAGCAATTAATGAATTTATATAGTTTGTTAGTTACTTACCAAGATAAGGGCCATGTCGACACACACTAAATGATTTTCACGAGTTAATAATCACAATTGTTTTTTGTCTTTCTTTAAAAATAAAAAGTAAAATCACAATTACTTACAAAAGAATGTCAAGAATACTCTTGAACCAAGGTATTTTGAAGGGTACATTGCGACTTGAGTGACCATGTAGATAAAGTATCCCATGCTTGCGAGGGACAATAGAATAAAAGCGTACATGGGGATCTTCCTTTCACGTATCAACTATCAACCCAAAAGTATATAAATAAATAAGTATATATAAATCAAATTATTTTGTGAAACAAGCACTAAAAATATAAAAATATATTATATATTATAATACTAATAAGAGACTTACACCCCAGAATGCGGAAATAATCATGGCAATTGAAAATACACAACTGAGTATGATATGTTCAACTAGTTGTTGTATAAGCACTCTCCACTTGTCATCCGTGGTTGCTTCTGGCCACCATGCCACAACCATCAAGACAAGGTATTGAACAGAGAAGCCGAGGAAGAAGAAGAAGTCAAACTTGAGAAGCATCATGAAGATCTGATACATCTTGTAACGATCTATTCATATATATATATATTTAAAAAGTATAAATATAAATAAATTCAAATCATGCAAAACACAAGTTTACTTACCTCGCATAGCTAAATCGGCGCCAATTTTCTTGTAAATGTGCCAACCAAACTCGAGGTAGAGTTTGTAGGCCAGGAACACAAAGATCATACTACAGACAATCATGACACAGATTTGGGTGATTTCTGCCCACTTTGAGGCATGGTAAGATGTACCGAGGTAGTCAATCACTAGTTTCCCACTTGCTTCCAAAGGGTTGAAGAGGGTTGCGGATTGGTGGTATTGAATAACAGAGTAGGCTGTCATACCAAGTTCAAATGCGACCAGCGCAATAAGCTGAATGGTATTTTTTTGGTAAATCTATATACAACAGATAAAGGTATACATATACATTTTTGTTAATAAATATAGATAGATATATAAATATAACAACTTACGGCGTCAACAACAAGTACAACCGTAAATACTTGTGCGAGCATGAATAAAATAAAATAAACCAAGAGTGACCTGGCATTGGCTTGAACAGTTCCAAGACTGTCTTCAAGGTTTTTTTCTGAAGACAATAGTCGTTCGATTCCAGCGATTTCTGTTTGATGGGATTGGAAGATAACGGCTTCAAATACAATTGCAAGAACAGCCTGTATAACACTGAGACAGAATATTGCGCGTGTCCACCGAGACTCTCCAAACTATTATTATTAATTATTATTAATTATTATTAATTATTATTAGTATTATTATTTAACAATAGTAAATAGCAGCAGCAACAATCAATGATTATCGATAGCATCATAGATACACTTATATTCTTTAGAAAAAAGTATACAATTGTAATTACAATTACAATTATAATTAATTTATATATTCATAGTGAAGATACTTGCAACTCGAGAAATAATCCACATGTTACGTCTTTATATTTTTATATTTATTCTTCGTCTTTTGTTTGTTCTTAACAAGCGTCTGTTGTTGGTGATGTCGGTGGTGGTGGTGGTGGTGGTGTTTTTTTTATCGTATGGTTTGTAGTTGAGGCTTGCAAAGTGTATCGTATGGTAGGATTAGTTGACTAGTGCGAACGAATGTAAAGGACTGGAAAGGGTGGAGTTTGTTGTGGGGAACTAAAGAAGTATAAAGTAGTCGCTGGCGAGATGGTATAAAATATAAGGTAAAGTATAAAATAAAGTATAAAGAAAAGGAAGAAAGAAAAGGAAGAAAGAAAAGGAAGGAAGGAAGGAAGAAAGAAAGTGAGAAAGAGAGAGAGAGAGAATTTTTTTTTAGGAAAATAATAATAAAAAAAAAGGTTTTTTTACACAAAAAGTAAATTAAGAATATTAAAAAAGAATTGAGGATTGGGTATATAAAATATATAGAAAAATATTATGGGGTGGAATGGAATAGATAGCAAGAGAGAAATGTTGCTGTCCATCATATACTACAACACAGTACAATACACCACACCACACCACAGTACAGCACAGCACAGCACAGTACATTAAATTACATTACATTACATTATATTATATTATATTGAGCTTCACTATACTATATTATAGACATGTGTATGGATATGGTCATGTATATAATATAATTATATAATTATATAATAAGAGCGCCGCAGTTTATCAATCGACAATGGAACACAAAGTGTACCAAATTGGCTCTTTCCATCTCAGAAATAAATACACGGACACAACACAACACAACACAACACAACACAACACAACACAACACAACACTACACTACACTACACAAAGATGTTGTTGTTTTATATAAATTTCTTTGAATAGGCTCAAACACGAAAAGAAAGGTGAAAAATCACAGCTGGAAGGTAAAAGAAGTCCTTATTAATTTTATGCGCAGTAATAGAGTTATAGTTATTCTTACCTAACCTCTGCCTAGAAATCCATTGATAGATATAAGTATATACATGCCTACCATAATTCAATTCGATTCAATTTGATTCAAATCAATTAAAGCCAATTAAAGCCAATTCAGCCAATTACACTTGGACCGTTCATCTCTCATTTTCTTCTTGTACACATCTTTAATAAACAAATATTACAGTACGATTAATTATCATTATTTATTAATTACTCGTTTTGGTGTAAAATGTAAATTACCAGAGTACAATAAGATACACATGCGCGTATATATATGTATACATGCATACACAAAGAAATCGAGAGAAAAAAGAAGGAATTAAAATTTATAGATATATAGGCACAGGCACAGGAACAGGTACCAAGTATATATCTATATATATTTAAACTAACTACTTCTTTATCACTTGTCAAATAATAAACTTGGTCAATTTAAAATATTCAAAATTAATAAATAATTATTTAATAATAATAATAATAATAAATAATAGAAGGGAAAAAAAAACTCAAAGGCTGTTTCAACTTTTTGATTTTTTTTGATTTTAATAATATTATTAATTTTATTAATTTTATTTATTTGATTTCCATCTTTCTTTAATAACAATAATATACACACACATATACATAAATACATACATACATACATACATACATACATACATACATACATACATAATAGCATATAAAGGGACAAACACAAGCGTACACACATACACACATAGAGACAAACACATAAACATACAGACACAGAAAAGATGCAAGTATCAAATCCTCCACTGGGTGACCAAGCCCTTTTGTATCTAAAGCAAGTTGTAACAAACTGTGGACATGTCGAACGTCAACAACTTCTTCATTACCTTGAAAATGTTGGAAATTTCGACATTGTTGGTCATTCTCCAAGACACATTTCAACACAAATCTTAAAGTATTTTACACCACAAGAACTATGCAAGCTTAGAGAAGGTAATCGAAAGAAAGCTGTATAGAGTGATACGTAGAGAGCGAAAAGAAGAGGAATAATAAGCAGAAGAATAAACATAATACTAATGATAGAAAATAATAATAATAAAAAATTAAAAAAAAAACACTATTTTTTGTTTTGTTTTGTTTTGTTTTTTTTTGTTTTCTGCCATTCATTCATTCATTCATTCATTCATTCATTCGTTCATTCATTCATTCATTAATATAATTACTATAATTATTATAATGATAACAATAATCTGTCATTCTAGTATCTCGACGTTGGAATCTAAAGGCTACTGACAATGAACTCTGGCAGGCACATTCTGTGTCTTATAGCATGCTCCCAGAAAGCCATCACTTGAAATCACAAACCGATTTTGATCAAGAATCAGCCTTTCCGGTTTATCACGATCTTTTCCGACGTGGAATGACCACCGCCAAAAACTGGGAGACTTTTGGCTCAAAACGGTACGAATATCACTTCCATATGGGGCCTGTGCTGTCTCTACTCGCTCTCGATTCGTCCCGGATTGCTTCAGGAGATATTGACGGCACAATCCATGTGTGGAATATGAGACGCCAAGCTTATGTCGATCGAATCCACGCCCACAAGAGTCACGTGTCGTGTTTGGCTCGTAGTGCAGACGTGTTGGCGTCTGGTTCGTCTGACAAGAGTATCGTGATACACAGCCTGCCAGATCTGAAGCTGAAGACACGCTTGGTGGGCCACGAGGCACCGGTCACATCGTTGGCGTTTGGTGAATGTGGTAGCTACGAGGGAATCCTGTTCAGTGGCAGCGTGGACAGATCGATTCGTATTTGGAATATCTGGACTGGCAGTGGCAGTGGCAGTGGCAAAGATAGTGGTAACAATGATGAGAGATTTGGCGGTGGCGGTGATGGCAGTGGGGCGTGTATCCGGGTACTCTGGGGACAGGAAAACACAATCCTGTCGCTTGTTTACATCAGTCCGTTCCAGCTCACTCAGGACCAGACGCCATTCGAACGCCAGGCTGTTGCTAGTAACCGGGCCGGCTGGCTACTTTCGGGATCGACGGACCGAACCATGTTCCTCTGGGATTTGCAGAAATCGAAACGCGACAAGCCGCGCGTGAGTCACAGTGTGATGGAAGTCCATGGACCGGTTACTGCTCTGTCACTCTACGCAGAGTGGAACAACTGCTCTATGAATGACCAGACACCACCCTCGAACCCGTACGTCAAGGCACGGCACCCGATTTCAATCCCCCCCTTTGTTGTATGTGCCGGCCAAATGGATCCCACAGTCACCCTCTGGTCCATCCCAACCCTGGCACCCACAAAGGTCGAGTCACCCATCAGTCACAACGGCACCATCTGGGCCATCGAGTGCGCACCCATCCACTCAAAGATCATCACGGTTTCGGGAGACCGAACGGTTCAGGTGTGGAATCTCAAGGCCCCAAAGACGGTCATGCTCTTGGAAGGATTCGACAGTGCGGTCGTGTCGTGCTCGATAAGTACCCAAGAAGATCTCTTGTGTATTGGCATGGAATCTGGAGCAATTGTGGTCTATAACCTTCAAGAGTTTGAGAACTCAACTGGAGACTAAATCTATCTATATATAAAGGGGTTCCTACAATCAAACTAATCAAACTATATAATTATAAAAAATACAATAAAATATTTGCTTTTTTTGTTGCTACTGTTGCTGTTGCTACTGTTGCTATTGCTGTTTTTATTAAGATTACACATCAATTATACTTTACAGAACAGGCGCACCATCTTTAAAAACTTACAGGCAGTGTCACGTCCCACACAAAGGTAATTAGTGGTTTGTTTTAATTGATGTGACATGGTGTGTAGAACGCCAATAAATAAATACTAAAAAAAGGGGGGAGTAGGAGTAGGATTAGGAGGAGAGGAGAGGAGAGGAGAGGTGGATCTGTGTTTTATAACAAAAAGATGTATGGATAGATATGCTGTATATAAAGTATCAAATCAAATCAAATGTAATAGAATAGAATAAGAAGAAGAATTAGAATTAGAATTAGAATTAGAATTAGAATGAGAATTATAAGAGATAAGTCTATGTACTTTGTGGTATATTCTATATATACATGCAGTGTATATTGTAGATGAGGTATTTAGGTCCAAAGTTAATAAAACAGAAACAAAAGTGTGTGTACAGAATGCAGCTGAATTGAAATAGATGTACACACACACATGGAATATAGTGGGTACAAATTATCCCCTTCTTTATCTCTCTTTCTATCTCTCTCTTTTGGCGTTGTCTATCTTTGATAGAATCAATTGAGATGATGATAATTACAGTAGAAAAATAGGAAACTTCATCATATTATCATTATCGTTATCATTATCATTATGGTGTAGACTGTTAATTTGATATTTCTGTATATATCAATCTTTTGTTTTTGTAAGCCACGAAAAATAATGGTAGATGAACGATTGTTGTAATACAACATTCTATCAGTATATTTTATCTTTAGGCGAGTAACTTACTAATGTCTCCATCTAACTTTGCAGACCACCAAAATAAGATATAAATATTTAAGCAGCCTAACTTTAATCGAGTACACCGTATTCATATTTACTTCTCTTTTTTATTTATTTAAAGAAAAATAAATGGTGTGCTTCAATAAATACAAAATCTACTGTGTATACATATCAAGTATTCCACGTTTTTATTTTTATTTTACTCTTTTTCATATTTACATCATGATTATCATGTACACTGACAAATGAATATACATATATACATATATAAGCTGATTTAGATACATGGTATTATACCGGCCTACGGGGGGATAATTTATTTAAAAACAGTATAATTAATTGAAAGAATTAAGGTACTTTGCATATAAACACTTGGAAAAAAGAAGAAGGCATTCCAGCGCCT
The DNA here is from genome assembly GCF_001638985.1 of Phycomyces blakesleeanus NRRL 1555(-). Lineage (NCBI taxonomy): Eukaryota > Fungi > Mucoromycota > Mucoromycetes > Mucorales > Phycomycetaceae > Phycomyces > Phycomyces blakesleeanus. Next base: position 156,496 of record NW_017265162.1, read on the forward strand.
TTGTAATTGTAAGTATCAGTAACAATTTCAGCAACAATAGAAGCTATAATAGCATTTGTAATCATGATTGCAATTGCAATTGAATATGGAATTGTAGTAGTCAGATAGTATATATGATTTCTTCTTCTTCTTCTTCTTTTTGTGATATTATTTTTACTGGTTTATTTGTGTGATAATTAAACGGGAAAAAAATCAACGACACGCCTGTATTGAATTCAGAAAAAAAAACAAATATTTATAAATAAAAACTCATTTAGACATTGCTGTCAAGATGTGCGTACAGATTACAAAACAAGAAAGGCGGGGTTTAACAGCGCGGCTATTCTCCAGCAATCAGGTTTTACCCTTTTGTGCAGATCTTTGTTCATTTTTGGATATTTCACAAAAGAAGAAAAATAGTAAATTATTACTATCCACACAGACACACGCACAGCGTACACACACGTACAAGCACACAAGCACACAGGCACATGCTCGATAAAAACTTACATTTATACATACCTGTATATATCAATTTATTTGTATGTATGCACCCCTAGATAAATCAAACAATTGGTTGTAGAATACTGATATCTATACAATAATCAATACACAAGTATATATATATATATATATGTGCGTATTGAAGCTAATTGATCCAGAATAAGTCAAGTATCAATTGTACATATTTGTCGTAAAATGCACCAAAAGGACCCTGTAAGACTATAGTACATACAAGATGACTACTTAGATATTCAATTATATATATATATTTACGAGTATTTTAGAGATCGTATGTATGTGTACATGTAAATAGTATACTTTCCATGTTTAGATACTAAAAGATGTGTGTGTGTGTATCAGTGTGTAGATATTTCACGACTTTGATTTCCAGAGTAGGAAGAGGGTTTGGGTACATCGGATAACGGGTCCATTGATCTTTATTTTTTCTTTTTTTCTCTCTCTCTCTCTCTCTCTCTTTGAATCAAAATAAAATAAAAATAAATATTTATAGCAAGGGTGGAATGTATAAATACTAATATATATTTATATATATTTATACATGATCAGCCTCAATGGAGTACAATTTCCACAAATAAAGTAGCTTGCAAGATTGTGTATCAATGACAGAATGATTTAGTAAACTATGCCTAATTTATAACTTCTAGAATGACTAGCATCGTTGGGTGATTTTGGCGATGTTACTATCTAGATACTTGGATATCTTGGATATCTTGGGTACTTGAGTATCGAGAAGAGTCAGGACTATTGATATCAATATCAAATCTATAGTATTGTAGAAAGCCAATTGCCTAAAGACAAATATAAAACAACAAATTGTATCTCTAAAATAAATCCTTGTTCATTTCACATCGTTCGATTCTTTCTTTTTCTTTTTATTCTTATTCTTATTGCTTTCCACAATCTATATGGCTGTCCACTGATACTTTCTGTCTGTCAATTGAATTGTATTTTATCGTATTGTATTGTATTGTATTGTATTGTATTTATGATATATATATGTGTGTGTGGATCTATATATATTTATGTATGTATGTATGTACGTACATATATTTACCGAGGGTTACCCTGCCGATAAAGCGGGATGTTAGCCCATCCCACATGCTTGAGCCGGTTCTTCCGAGAAACGTCCCACTTAATAATTACTATGGTGATTTATTAAACACAAAAAAAACAAAGCACTTATATATATATATATATACATAAAAAGTGCTTCGAAACCCTGATGATCGTTAATAGTGGTTCACGATTGTTTTCTGACTACATAGGCGATCTTGAGCAAATAATAGTGTAACTGGTGGGAATGGATCGGTGAACTATAGGGTACCTTCTACCCTCCCATTCCCCCCACCTTTCTCTCTTTCCCTTTCCTTCTTCTTACACTGACTTTTTATTATAATAGGGTTTGTATTTTGGGGGAGAAGTTTATTGGGTTGCTATGGTGAATAAAAATAAACTTATATATATATATATATATATACATTTGTTAAATCGAATGACTTGGTTTTTTCCCCAGAAACAATACACCCCATCCGTACCCAGTATCTTTCTGTGTACCAAAAAGAAACAAACTAAAAGAACTGTATAGATATTATACATATCGTCTTCTTCTATTCTTTTCTTTATCTTGTTTTCTAGAATGTTTATTTGCATCTAGAAAGGCATGTGTTTTATTTTATATTTTATCCTATTTTATAATGTGGTTTTTTTTCTTTTTGGTGATCCAATGGAGATATTGTCTTGCAGTGTAACGATGACTATTATTATTATTATTATTATTATTATTATTTGAAGCACATCAAACCCACAGATGGAGTTGTTCCGAAACCTACGGGCTAAAATTTTTTTTCTTGTACATATATTTTTTTTTCGAAGCACATTAGTATTTTATATCTAAGAATGAAATGAAATTTGTAGTCATGGTTACAGCATATGCACTATACCTAAAATAAACAAATGTAAAGTGTATATATATATGTGTGTGTGTTAATAACCATGACAACAAGTCTATTGTAGATATATATGTATACTTTATTTAAACTAATCGTCGTTTTGTGTGCATGAATATATAAACTTATTTTAAATATCTAATTAGCACGTACCATTGTATTATTTATTAATGTGCTGAAGCAATTGTCATCATCACCATTATTCTTAATATTATCTATATATTGTGCGTGTCTGTGTTTGTGTCTGTGTCTGTGTGTATTTATATAGGTAATCTGGTTTTGGTTATTCTTTACAACCATAAAATCATAAACAGCGCTCACCACATGGCAAATCTGAATACATGCGGCACTAAATACAATACAATACAATACATCGCAACACAGTGCAACACAGTGCAACACAGTGCGATACAGTGCGATACAGTGCAATACAGCACAACACAATAAAATGTAATGTAATGTAATGTTATATAATATAATATAAATACATATATTATTATTTTTTATTATTATCTATTTAGTATCCGACAAGCCCCACGGGATAAAGCGTCTTTATTCTTATTTATTTATATACATCATTTTTTTTCCAATCGCGAGATCCTCCAATCGAAGTTCCAAAAGGGTTTAAAGAAGTTCCAAACTCTTGTGCTCCGCAAATTACTATTACTATTACTACTATTACTATTACTATTACTATTACTATTACTATCACTATCACTATCACTATAATTATTTTACTATTTTACTATTATTTTCAATGCCGATTTTATATTTAATTTTTTTTTTATTCTAAAAAAAGCATCTTTTTTTTGTTTTTTTGTTTTTTTTTGTTGTTGATAATATTTTGGCTTTCTTTCATTTTATTATCATTAATACCACCTTTATCCATTCAATCCTTTGTGTACCTTTTTTTTTTGCAAAAAATAAAGAAACCCTCATACCTCCCTTTTCTCTCTCTCTCTTTCTCTCTATTTCCATTTCTATTTCTTTCTTTTGCTTTCTCTCTCCTTCTCTCTCTCCTTCTCTCTCTCTCTTTTCCTTCCTTTTGTTCTATTATTAATCTTCGACTTTCCTTATGGGTATCATGAATTCGTTACGTGGTATAATGAAACCAAGTGCAAGTTTAAGCAGTAGTAGTAACAGCAGCTGCAAAAGCAAGGCATCCTGTCAAGTCCACGTTGCTTGTCAGATTGAGACAATGCAGAGCACCAGCAATTTATCAGCCATCTCTACACAAAGACCTAGTTATCGATTTGAGCACGGACGTCGTTATCACGATATAGAAGATTCGGTTTACGTTTTACCAAATGATGATCCAGGTACGCCACAGTCTGTCCCCCTCAACCACCCCTTTTTTCTTTCTTTCTTTCTTTATCTCTCTTCACCAACGAATACATTTAAAGAGAGAGAGAGAGAGAAAAAAACAGATTATCCTGTGCATAAATCTACATATAACATAATTATAATAATTAATTGATTAATTATTTATCTTTTATCTTTTACAACACCATACAACATCACCGATACATTTTGACATATAGAAATCGATCGATTGCACCAGCAGCACTGGGTACTTCACCATGCCTTTGACGGGTAAAGTCAATACGACACTTACAAATAATAATTAAAAATAATAATAATTGTAATTATTAATACAATTATTAATATTATAACGAAAGAAGAACAATAACCAACTTTGGGTTCAATTAGAAATTTCTCTTCTCCTGTCCACAAACTCCTTGAAGAAGGGGCCGTTGTATTGGATTCATGCTGTGGTAAGAATAGTAACAACAACAACAACAATAATAATAATTAAAGAACAAGGACAAGGTCAAGGACTATAGAAATAGATACATATAAAGAGTCTAGATCACAAATGCAATATAAGCTAAAAAATAAATAAATAAAAAATTGGTATTACAAAAAAAACCAAATATTTGAATGAATGAATGAATAAATAAATAAATAAATATGTATGTAATTTTTTTAGGCCCTGCCACATGGACTTTAGACATGGCAAAAGCATACGATCGATCAGAATTTTATGGAATAGACATTAGCCCTGTATTTCCCGAAGACATCAAGCCAGCAAACACCCATTTTCAATTAGCAAATATCACAAACCGCCTTCCATTTCCAGACAACCATTTCGACTTTATTCATCAGCGATTATTGATCTTCGGCTTGACACGATCTGATTGGACAAAGGTAGAGTACAATGGAGAAACAAACAGACAGACAAAGAGAGAAATAGAAAAGGGGAATACATGTATATATATAAAAAATATATGGGCTGATCTTTTTTTTAAAAATAATAATAATAATAATAATTTAAAAATAAAATCCTATTTTATTTTATTTTATTTTATATTATATTATATGTGCATTTGTGTTGATTTTGCAGGCAATAGATGAATTGTTACGCGTATTGAAACCAGGCGGCTGGATAGAGTTTAAAGAGGTGTGTAGATATATACAGACATATGTGTATGTGAATATATGTAAATTTGTATGTATGTGAAAATGTGTAACCATGGCGGCAAAATTTATATAATTATATATACATATATACACATACATATAAAAGGTTTGGGAACACTGACACTGACAGCTCTACTATTATGTCCTTGTGATAGCTTGAACTTAATCTTGAGAACACAGGCACCATGACAACAAAACTCAAAGAATCTAGTAAGTATATATATGTACATGTGTACATGTGTACATGTGTAGGTGTATGTGCACGCACGCACGCACGCACGCACGCACACAAAATATAATAATAAAAAAACCTTTACTAAACTGTGGATTGAATAATAAAAATAACAATAATTAAATTAGTGATAACCATGACAACCACACGCGATATGAATCCAACAATTGGACGTGAACTACGGCTATTGCTTATCCAGCGGGGATTACTCAATATTCAAGCCAAACGCATTAGTGTACCAGTTAACCATGATGGGAAGATTGGCGAACTGTTCTGGTGAGTCTAGAATCCACTCACCAATATAATACTATTATAACTACTTTTAATAAGAATATCACTTTTTTCTTCTTTAAGAAAAAAAAAGAAGAGGAGATATAGAAGTAGAGAAAGACACGATTTTTTGACCTTATTCTTATTGCCCATTACTAATGTCTTTTTTATTTATTTTTATTGTGGGAATTATAGGGATAATTACAAGCAAATGAGTCTTGCTCTTGCTCCCGTAATCTCGGGATCCCTGCCCTTAGATTTTCCACAATTCCTTGATAGTTGTGCAAAAGAGTGTGCAAAAGAGAAAACGAATTGGGGATGGCACGTAGTCTATGCCCAGAAACCGGTGTCGCCGATTAGATTCTCTCATTAATGACCATTATACCCGCCATATTCTTTCTTTCTCAACAACCAAAAAAAAAAATCCAAAAAAAAATTAGCTTTTCCATACTACACAGCAACAATTACACTTACAACAAACCTATACACAACACATCCACCAACTCACCTCACCTCACCTCACCTCACCTCACCTCACCTTACCTTACCTTACCTTACCTCGCCTCACCTCGCCTTACCTTGCCTCGCATCGCATCGCATCGCATCGCCTCACCTTATTTCACTTCTTACACGCAAGATAAAAACGAACGCCCCTTTCAACTCATACACATCTTATACATCAAAAATACACCAACCCACAGAGCCTCTTTTTTTCTTTCTTTCGTTCTCTCTCACTCACTACTCTTTCCTTAAAAAGAACGAAAGAAAACAATCATGCAATCTATGCTCTTCATTCCTTTAAACAACATTTTTTTTTAAAAAAAAGAAACAATTCCCCCATGCGATCTATTTAAAAAAAATCGGTCAAATTATTATTTTTTAACAAAAATAAAATACAATAAATTACAATACAAAACAATGTAATACCAAATCAGATCAAATTATTTATTTAAAGCGATATCATGTCGTAAATAGCTTTATATTCTCTTCTCAGAGGAATCTTTTTGGTCCGCCCAATGGCTACCAAGCCTGCGATCAAAGCACACCCGATTCCTGCACCAACAATTTTTTTTGTCAGCCCAGAAGAACAATAGCTTTTGGTTTTGATTTTGGTTTTAGCTTTGGCTTTGGTTCCAAATACGCGCCTCCACGTTAATGCTGCACCACTCACTCCATGGTAAACAGCTGCACCAATCAAGAGAGTGTGGAGTCCCCAAGTAAAATAGGCCCGGTTCTGAAGTCCCCAGGAAATCAATCCAAAGTCAACAAACGCAGAGTCTCCAAAATATCTAGCCGGAAGGCGTCGAACGAGGTGATGATGAAATCCAACCAGGGGTATGAGTACAAGACCGGATAAGCTATGGAAACGAAATAACTGCGTTTGAGTTTGTGATTCTAGGTTTGATTGTGGGTGTGGCGCTTGTGAGCTTAGTGCAACAAGGGTTTTCCAGGGACGTCGGATGACGACGGTCGACTTGACTAGTCCAGCCAGCACATGTATGGTTGCGGCTCCGGTCACCAAAACGGCTTCTAAGTTCTGGTCCTGATAGAGAGGTCTTGCCAACAAAAGCGATTGATTGGCAGAATCGACTCCATTTATTGCGGCAATCACGATCTGTACACCATGGATGACTGCAAATGTCGAGAAGGAAAGTGCGGATGCCGATTGCACAAATGTCAAAAAACTATAGATCTTTGGACGGCGCAAAGACAAAGGCAGAGGCAAAGGTGTTGGTTCATCCACAGACATTTTAATGTAAGAAATATGTATATATAATATGTGTATCTGGGTGGGTGTGCCTCTAAGTGTGTTAAAGGGAGAGAGAGAGGGGAGGGAAAAATAAAATAAATAAAAAAGTGAGAGAGAGAGCGCGTCTCTTGGTAGATCTTTAGGTACAGCTTGGTTGATCCTAGACGTGTGTGTGTGTGTGCCTTTCTCTACTTGAGTGTGTACGACATCTAGCATACCTTGTCACAAGAAATTCATCTTGTTTTTTTTTTTACTTCTTTTCTTTCGTTATTTCTCTCTCTCTTTATCTATTTCACCTACTTCTTGATTATGTATATGTATTTGAGCAATTTATATATATATATATATAAGACCAAAAAAATAAATAAATGGAGTCTTTAATTAATTTGTATGTCAAAATTGTTGTATGTCTCAATTTTCCTCCCAACCCCCCCTTGTAAAAAATAAAAATTAAAAAAATAAAAATTAAAAATAAAAAGTTGCATACATAGTAGATCACTTCACCACCGCCACCACCGTTTTAATACCTACAGTTTTATCATTCACTATCGCTATTACCACTACCAACCACTAAAAACCATCATCACTAAGCAACCACGGATATCACGGCTTTGAGATGTAAAATTGTGCAAGAATTTCGCAACTTATACTTCTAGATTTGTTGGTTTTGTTTTTAATGTAGATTATTTTTATGAGCGTTCCAAAACTCTTTTGCTTTAACCAATAATAAGCTTGTCATCCTGGAAGTTGTATTCTAAAATAACAAGTACATACGTATGTTTAGTCTCTTTCTTACCACTCATAATAATAATAATATATATATAAATCTTACCGGGAATTTCGAGGTTGAGAGGAGCAGGTCCCTGACGGATACGACCAGAGATGTCGTAGTGAGAACCGTGGCAAGGGCAGTACCATCCACCGAAATCACCAGCTTCACCAATGGGCACACAACCCCTACAAAATTTAAAATTTAAAATTTTAAATAAATAAATAAATAAATAAATAAAATAAGATAACAATAATAATAAAAATAAAAATAAAAATAATAACAAGAAAAGAGATCAACTTACAAGTGAGTGCAGACACCCAACATGACAAGCCATTCAGGGTTCTTGACACGATCAGAATCCTGTTCGGGATCACGCAAATCCTTCACATTGACAGTGTTAGCCTCGGCAATCTCCTCCTGGGTACGGTGACGAATAAAGACGGGCTTTCCTCTCCACTTGATTGTCACGTTCTTGCCCTCGGGAATCGATGCAAGTTCGACCTCGGCCTTGGCAAGAGCCAAGACATCGGCAGATGCGGACATGTTGGCAAGGAAATCACTGACGGTGGCCTGAGCACCAGCAGCAGACAAGAGACCGGTGGTACCGATCAGCATGTAAGAGAAGTTACGGCTGGCTTCACCACTGGTGTTGGTCTTCTTGTACTTTGAAAAGTCAGGAACATTAGTGGTGTGGTTACGCTGCTGGCTGTGGACTAAGATGTATAACAATTAATACATATATATATTTATATATATATATATATCAAACAATAATAATAATGAAGAAGAAGAATGAAGAAGAACATACAGAAATATATAAAGATATATATTAGAAAAATATTGTTTTAAAACAAGGTAAATTGTAGCTTTTTTATTATTATTATTGTCATTATTACATTAATGAAAATATAAACATAAACACATGCACCCACACCCACACCCACACCCATATTTATATATTAAATATTATAAATGTATTTATGCATATATTCTAATTATTTGTTACCAGGCGATCTCTGCTCCTCTTCTTTACGGTAGGAAAGGTTGATCTTGAGAGTAGGGGCCAATGCAGGTGTCAATGAGCGACGGGCAAAGGCAGAAGTAAGAGTGCGTGACAAGGCCATTTTTCTTTTAATAAATATATAAATTATTATTATTATTATTAGTTTAAAAAAAAAGAAGTACAATATACCTTCTTTAAAAAAAAGAGTAGGGGGAGGGGGATTTGTGTGTAGAAGAAGAGGGGGGAGGAGAGAGAAGGAGGGAGGAGTTCGGTTTTTGCCTTGCTGTGTATAGAAAGGGGTGGGTGAAAAATTATGGGCCAAAATTGTTGTGTGTAGGATCAGTCTTTTTTTTTTCTTTTTCCCCCCGCCCAAAATATTCATTTTCTTTGACGTCACCCTAGAAAGGAATCTTGCTGTGATTCAATCGACAGAAGAGGAAGACAAGTAAGAAGAGAATGGTTCATATTTTATGATAGACATTGATACCATTAAGTTGGTTAGATGTGCTATATGCAAATCTTACTCTACAAATTTTTCTTTTGTGTTGAGCAAATCCTCAAGATGTAGTTACAATCCCCTAAACGTTTAAACTATTGACGTTATATTTTAAATATCAGGATTGGATTACATAGAATACTTTATCTCTGTTGTTCCCTTTCTATTTAAAATCATTTAATCCTCATTATCTTCAATATCAATATCATAATTATCAGTGCCTTTAGTTTTAATCAACCAACCAAAAAGATACTTGTACCTGAAATAAATAAAAATATATAAAAAAATGAATTTACGCACATACTGTTCTTATAAGCATAAGTAAAGGTGATTGATTGGTCAATATGGTTCACATTTCAAAACCCAATAAATATTGAAGAATATCTATAGTCCTTATTACACATACATACATACACACTGCAAACTAACATAATAATGACTCACTGCCACGACGAACATTGTGACCATGACCATGGAGATCTCCCTGATGCAGGAGATCAGTTTAACCTTTATTCGCGTATTGATCACGACAATGTTTGCTGTTTAAATGAATCAGAGCCAAATAGTGGAAAGAAGATTATTAAACCATGGAATGAACGCATGGACAATACAAATGTAAATTGCATACAAATAATAATAATAATAATAATAATAGTATATTTTTATTTACTTGCTTATTAATTATTGTTTATATATTATCTGTCATAGTGGTTAGAAAGTGATGCAGACGAAGAATTGATTGTTCATGTCCCGTTAGTTATCCTTCTTCTTCTTCTTCTTCTTTGGGCTCAAAATTCGCGAAATATCTTTTTATTTAAAATTAAAACAGCTGTTAAAATTCTACTTATACTATGACAACGACAACGACAAAACTATCCTTTTAGATTTACAGGCACTGTTAAATTGCGTTCGATTTGTCTACGGACTGATCCAGGAGAGTCGGCACCAGCAACACTAAAGGTGTAAGTGGCATTGTCCTAAATCAAACGATAATAATAATAATAATAATAATAATAAATAGATTCATCAACCGCGATGGTATGGATTTCGATGCCGCTCAGAGTTATACACCCACTCAGACATGGGAGCTTGTTCAAGGACACAATGATGTATTGGAGTATTCTACTCGGTAAGGCAATATATTAATATGGATATAGAGGTACTCTTACAAATTAAAATAATATCAACATAATTTGCTTTATTTTCTTCTTCTTCTATACATGTATACTAACAAATGTAATGCTTATAAATATATGTATATATAAAAGCATCACTAAATTCACAAACGTACGTACCTTGACATTGTTCTTCCCTGACAACTTTGGCGGTGACACGAGCATCGTACGGTTCCTTGGGTTCAAGGGCGAATGGACAGAGGTAATGCTAATGATTGGTACACACAGTAATTCGATGACTAAAAGAATCCCAATAATCTATTGTATCACGGCAAATCTATATATCTCTTTTGGTATTGCACTATACTGTACTGCACTGCATCTTTATTTAAAAAAATGATCTTCAGTTGAAGAGAGACCCAATTATTACAGGTAAAAATATAATATATATATATATATATATACTATTGAAAAAAAAGAGAGGAAGAAAAGAAGAGAAAGAAGAGAACATCTACACAAGCATTACACACGATTATATTAGCTTTTTTTGGTTTGTTCAATCTTATATACCAGTACCAGTCATCTTGCGCGAAGATTAAATACTATTCAACACCCACATATTATTCTTTACATACCTACTGATTAATTAATTAATCGTCTTCGTCTTCGTCTTGTTCTTTAAAGTGTACGAAGCTAACGCCAACCCAGCTGACCACAAGAATCCAGCCGGTGAAAATAAAATGGACTATTCAATCCAATAACCAGGGAAATCCCAATATTTTCTTCTTATTCTTTATAATTCTTCTAAAAAAGGAATATTTTTTCCTTAGGCTGTAAAAAAAACAAAGCCAAACCAAATACATACATACACACCCACACATATATGCAATTCAATTCAATTCAATTCAATTTAACTCAATTCTTCTGCTGTTTTGTTATCATGGAAATATTTGTATATTTTATATATGTATATATATTAGAAAATTAAGAAAAAAAGAATATTTCAGTACAACCTCTTATTGGAAGAGTATTTTGGATGTGTTGGGTAAAGGTGTATAGAGGAGGATTTAAAGATTATTAAATTATTATTATTATTATTTTTAAAAAAAGTGAATAAATGAAAGAGAGAACGAAACGATGATTGGATAATGTACATAAACTTTTTTCCAATTCCAATTCCAATTCCAATTCCAATTCCCTATATTTTTTTTAGAGAAGGGCAACAGCTGCAACGGCTGCCATGGCCAAAGCAACAGCAGAAACGGTCTTCTGAGAAGCACCAGAGTCAGCAGGAGTAGAGGAAGCAGCAGTACTGGCCTTGGATACAGAGGGAGCAACCGAGCTAATAGCAGCAGAAACCGAGGCAGATGGAGCAACGGAGGAAGCGGAGGCAGCAGGAGCGACGGAATCAACAGAGGAAACGGGAACGGGAGCGGACTCAGCGGCGCTGGACGACTCAGCAACAGGCTCAACGGTAGCTGAAGCAGCGCTTTCAGCAGCGGTGTCGCTCACGGAGGCAGTGGCATCAGCGGCGTCAGTTGCGGTAGGAGTGGCATCGACGGGGGATTCAGTGGCATCAGCATCAGTACCGGCACTGGAGGTTGGGGTGACAGCGCCATCGACGGCAGAGGTTGTTTCGGCACCAGGAGCAGGAGCAACAACGCTGGGAGTGGCACAGGGCTCCTCCATACAGACACAGTAGGCCTTACCACTGTCGAGGTTGTCACACAACTAAATAGAAAACAAAACAAAGGTATTCATTCAATTGCACTGTAAATTTTTATCCGTAATTTTTGTTTTTTTGTTTTGTTTTGACAACTCAATGTTTGTAATAATAGAAAGAAAGAGGAATCTATCTTACGTGGTCACCGGCGTGGTGGAGTCCGGGGTTCATTTCATAGAAAGCATCAGGAGTCAAACCGTGGGCAATAGCAACAGAGTCACAGTCATCAGCATCAGTGACTTTATAAAGCAAAGTAAAATGTAGATTTATTCATTCGTTAGACCAAAGAAATAATTAAGAGAGTGGTGGAGTGCGTATATGGAGATCTTGGTGAATTGATCTGTAAGAATAATAATAGTAAAAACTTACTGGTATAGGTGGCAATGCATCCCTCGGCAGGGCCGTTGGCAGCAGCAGCTTGGGCGGCAAAAAGGGCGGCAACAGTCAAGAGAGTGTACTTCATTTTGTTTTTGGGATTTAATAAACAAAAAAAAACAATAAGGAAAGGAAAGGGAGTAAGATAAGAGAAAATGAATGCGCGTTGGAATGGAGGTTAAATACAGAGCTGTGGTGTGGCCCTTGACTTGCTTTCTGACCTCTTAATTGTGTGCAACAATCCTTCCTCGTGTGTAAGTGCTCCATAAAGGCCTTACAAGAGTGATATGAGTGTCACCTTGCCAATGGTCACATTTTCTATACTTTCTTTTTTCTTTATTTTTTCTTTTTCTGGTTATCGCTCTGTTTAGTCGTTTTATCCGTTTGTGGTACTTTCTGCAATAAACACACAATTACATATATATTGATTTTACCCAAATTCACTACATCTCACTATATATATTTCATTTATTGAATCCGAAAATAAACGCAATTTAATATTACACTTCTTTGAAGAACTTGATTTTTTTTTATACATCTTTAAGATTTTTTTTTGCTGACAAACCCCTCCTCCTTTAAGGAGTTGAAATTAATACCAATGAATGTTCCCACTATATCTGCAACATTTTTTATTTTTATTTTTAATAATTTACAATTGGTCAGATCAATTCTCCTTTGTCGAAACTACCAAAGTAGGTTGCCTTGGAAACTTGTCAATAGTAGGATACTCATATTTTACACATCTTTCTTTATTATCTGTGTATGTATGTATATATATTTCTGTCTATTTGGTTGTTTAAATCGGAGAAGTTCAAAGACATGTTTAGAAAGTTCATTTATGAACATTAAATTCTGCAAAACCTTTTTTTAGTTTTCCAAATTTTTAATTCCCCTTTTATCATCTTATTTTATTTTACATTCTACCATTCGCATGTCTCAAGATATTAATCCCAATAAACATACACACAGAAAGATAGAGAGCAGCAAAAATAAACGTGTTTTTTTTTTGATATTATTATTATTATTATTATTATTATTTTAACATTACATTACATTATATTTTATTGTATAATTCTTTATATTGATATTGATATTAAATATCAATCACTATAGTTACCATTATTATTGTTACTGTTACTGTTACTGTTACTGTTATATATATATATATTATGATTATTATTGAAATACAACTAAACGATGCCGCCTAATTTGCGAACAATCCACTTTTCGCATTCAACAAAGGTAATGAATATGGCAACGCACACAACAATCATAATCCAGGACTTTCCGCTCACAGGAGTCAGCTCTAACCATGTAGATATCCCAGGTGCGTAAATGCCCAGCAAAAGGAACCCAGCCGAGATGAAGAAAGCACCGACCATCCATCGATTGCCCAACACACCAGTCTTGAAGATCGACTGCAAGCTACTGCGAGACATGAAAGAATGCAGGAGCTGAATGGTTGTGATGGTAGCAAATGCCTTTAAAGATATATATATATATATATATGAAAGAAGTTAATATCAATTGAACTCAATATTATCTTTTATATAAAAAAAATATATATAAAGGGGTTTGGTGTGTATGGGAATGGGAATGCTCTTTTGTTGTTGTTGAAATCATAAACTCACCAGAGATCTGGCATCTTCAATAGTATAGTTATAGACACGCAATGAAAGAACATATGTTCCGATTGTCAAGGCAGCCATCATTAAAGACTGAAAGAAGATAATCGTCCATGAAACCTTTGTGAGCACACCCATCTTTGGGTTTCGAGGAGATCTCTTCATAAGATCCCGTTCTTTTGGTTCAACACCCAAGGCCATGGCAGGAGGAACATCAGCTACAAGTCAAAACAATACAGTAATACATATTGTGTGGTTAATTAAAGATAATATACGTATTGATCATAAAACTTGTATAAATCTCTGAAGATTATCTAAATTATAGTTACCAATAATGTTGGCCCACAAGATCATCATAACAGTCAAAGGAGTTTCAAGGTTAGCAATAGCACAAATCAACATTAAAAAGATTTCTGCTCCATTGCAGCTCAAGAGGTACAGGATAAACTTGAGAATATTGTCAAACACATGTCGGCCTTCTTCAACGGCTGCAACGATCGTAGCAAAGTTGTCATTCAACAAGACAAGGTCTGCTGCCTGTTTAGTGATCTCGGTACCAGCTATACCCATAGCCACACCAACGTCGGCTGCCTTGATAGCAGGAGCATCTAAAATAAGAAGATAAACAAATATGTCAGAATAATAATAACAACAATAATAATATGCATCGCTGAACAATTTTTTTTGATTTACCGTTCACACCGTCTCCAGTCATCGCCACCAATTCTCCACGTTGCTGAAGTGCATTGACAATGGTTAGTTTATTGTCAGGGCTAACACGTGCAAACACATTTGGAAAGGGATCGAGTTCCAAGAGTGCATCTTCGGACAACAGATCAAGCTCACGACCAAGAATAGCTCGACACTAATTATACATATATATTTTTTTTATAAAAGGGTAAGTTTCTTTGACATTTTCTCTTTTGCTCTGTTCATCTTTTTTTTTTTAAAAAAAACATATTTAACATGTTTATAAGAGTAAAAGTAATAGAAAGACTTTACCATGCCAGGAACACCTTGTTGGTAAATTCCAAGCTTAGCAGCAATTGAAGTCGCGGTTTGTACATGGTCACCAGTAATCATCATTACTCGAATACCGGCCTCTTGGCAGACCTGGACAGCCTCTTTGACGCCTTGTTTGGGTGGATCCAGCAATCCAATCAAGCCAACAAATACCAGCTCGTCTTCAGACAGACTAGGTTCACTTTCTATGCTAGCCGTGTCTTTCCAGCCCTGGGTCAATTTGGCAGTCTTGACACCAAGTCCGAGTACACGAAGACCTTGGGATGCCATCCGAGAACTTTCATCAGCCACAAGAGCCGCAAATTCTTCAGTAATAGGGACCGCCTGGTAGGCTGTCTGTGGAGATCTGGTGGTCGTGGAGCTGGCAGGCTTATCGTCTGCAGAGGCCATAAACATCGAGCACCGGTCAACAAGTTCTTCTGGTGCGCCTTTGCATAATACGTAGACTTCGTTGCTGGTATCATTTATGTTTTTGCTCTTGTTGCTGTCTGTGCTGGCATATATCGAGCTCATTAACTTGCGCTCACTGTCAAATGCTCTTTCAAACACCTTTGTGACTTGCTGGGACCAGTATGCAGGACCTAGACCAGCCTTTTGCGCAGCCACGGTCAAGGCAATCTCGGTTGGATCACCAATCGGGGTGTACTCGCCAGTCTCCTCATCAAGAACGATGGACGAGTTGTTGCAAAGACCGGCTACCATAAGTGCATAAAAGAGATGGGACGTGTAGGCACTTGGATTGGTGGGATCGAGAGGATGGGTTCGCAAGGCAGAGTAGTCTGGGACGGTTTGAGACTCGTTTGGCAAGCGATTATCCGCCATAGGACTTCCATACGAAGGAGCTGTACGACGCACATGGATCATTCGACGACGTAGCTCTGCGGGTTCAATCAAAATCTGGCCTTGGCTAGGATCCATAGAGGTAGACTTTGTAAAGCGATAGAGAGCATTGTCGGCCGTCCAAAGTTCAGATGTGCCCATCTTGCCTTGGGTTAGTGTTCCAGTCTAGGATGGTCATCGGGGTAGAGAAGGTGATGATGTATTAGTGTATGTGTGTATGTGTAATGTAAGATTACAAAATAAGCATAGTATTCTAAACTGATTTGTATATATAAAAAGAAAGGAAGCTAGTCTTATTGTTTCCTTACCTTGTCCGAACAGATGACAGTGACACTTCCGAGGGATTCAACTGCCGGCAATGTTCTCACGATGCAGTGTCTAAATAAAAAATATAAATAAAAATTCTTGACTTGATAAAATGGCAAGTATATTTCAAGTATATTCAGTTGATAATAAGAAAGACCACAACTTACTTGGTAGCCATACGACGTACGCCCAAAGCCATGGTTACTGTCGTTACTGCAACAAGGCCTTCTGGAATTACGGATACAGCAAGACTAACAAAAAGAAAAAAAGATATAGACACATAAAAAACAATTTTTTTGGGGGTGAGATAAGACAATAAGAAAAAGAGAGCACATGTGTGCGTGTGTGCGTGTGTGCCCATGCTTATGCTTGTGTGTGTGTTTGTGTTTTAAGCTACCTTAGACCAATGTTGACCATTGTTTTGACATCTTTTTTCCAGGCTATTCCAATTACCACCACAAGTGCACAGAGCACAACTGCTAGTGCGACAAGATACAGGCCTAATCTGGCAAGTTTTCTCTGAATTGGAGTTTTTGTCTTGCGCTTAGATCCTTTTTGGATAGCCGTGCTGATCTTGCCAATCTATGTAATATATATGGTCCGGGGAGAAAGAAAGAAAAGAAGGTTGAGAAAACAAGATAACTAAAACAACAACAAAAAGGGCCAAGAAACATATACAACAGTGCTTAAAGAAGATCTTGTTGTAACCCAGGTAAATACCTCTGTCTGTACACCAGTGCGTACTACGATTCCTTTTCCGCGACCACGCGCAACCGTAGTTGCCATGAACGCATTTCCGATACAGTCTCCAAGTGGAATACGACGAGACTTTTTGTTGTTATGGTTGTTGGAAGGGGGGTGAGAGGCAAGCAAATGATAATAGTATAATAGGATTGGGTAAAAAGGTAATTGTATCAGTTGATGTTACAACAAGAAAGTACATATGGTTAGGATATTAGTTGTCCATGAATTATTAATGTATATCTTTGGTTCTGTTGTTGTTTTTTCTTTGCCTACCTTTGCCTTGACTGCGTCGGTGCTCTTGGACGAGGGAACACTCTCGCCTGTCAAGATACTCTCGATGAGCTCAAGTTGCGAGACCTCAATGAGCCGTAAATCGGCAGGAACGGCTTCTCCTTCTTCAAGAACGACGACATCTCCTGGCACAAGGTCTTCTGATCCAATCATCTGCTGTTCGCCATCACGGATAACTTGGGCCATTGGTACAGATAAGTTCATGAGCGCATTGAGCGTCTTACTGGCCTTCCATTCCTGACTGAATCCAATGATGGTATTGAGTACAATTACCACCAGCAGTACAGCCGCGCTATTAAACTCCTTCTCTGCACATTGAATGATAGCTGCAATAATAAGTATAATGACCATCAGATCGGTGAGCTGCAGCCAGAGCATGTAAAGGGCGTTTGGGCGGGGAGGATCCGGCAGCCGATTTGGCCCATGGTGGTCTCTTAAGGAGGCGACCGAAGCAGATGCTAGGCCGTTCTGGGGGTCCGAATGTGAAAACATCGCCAAGAGTTTTTCGACCGAGCGGTCAAAATAGAGCGACTGTGGGGGGATCAATGCCGTTGCAACCGTCACTGTGTCCAGGGAGGATTTATAGGTATTTGGGGGACGAGGCATTTTTGAGTGCTGCTGAGCTGCGACTTCTTGAGCTAGTGGAGATCCCAGCAGACGTTCCATCGCCGGCTGCTCAGCTTCCTTGACCAAGTCTTTCCAGTCACTACACTGACATAATGTTGTGAGCAAATGGATCATGGCAATTGCACTTTGTTTTTGCTTGGGTGAACTAGATGGTTTGAAGCGATAGTGGATCTTGAGTTCACGCTTGAGCTCGTAGACATCTCGTTCGTTTACAGCCGCACGAAATTCGATTACTGAATAGGGATGATCAGTGAAAAGCAGATGAGTTGAAGTTGAAGTTGCATGCAATGCAATATAATATGCAAGCTTTTTTTATATTTTAGATTTGTTGATCCATATTTATGGATTTGCGTTTTGATATATACATATATAAATATAAATGAATGTATATTTATACACTTTCTATCTATATTTAACTATGTATTACCTTCTTCAAGAAAGTCTCCAAAGAGTGAGAATGCCATATCTGCAGCAGAGGTAGTGCGCTTTCTTATGAGATGGCCTTCGGTGTGCCCGGTGTTAAGCAAGAGGGCTTCCGACAGACGTTTCATAAGTCCTTGATCAAGATGTGGTTGGTGACCACCTTTGATACGGTAGTCCATAACATAGCGCAAGCCGTCGAGGACTTCTTCGAGGGAGATTGATCTGTTGTCCTTGACATCAAAGAGATCATGGACTATTTTATTTTAATTTTAATTTATTATTATATATATAGAGTTTAAAGAGTTAATGTAAATAGTAAAATGGTGTATGGTAGACAATAGACAATAGACGGTAAAACATTACCATGAACTTCTATCTGCTGTTCGATCGATGCTTTTCCATCGACCAAGGACAGTATATCGATAGCATAGTGTGAGTGCTCAGTCAATAGTGGAGGTTTAGACATGAAAGAGATGATGGATCAAGAAGGTGAACAATGCACCCTTTTATAGACTTTCTGGCTGATATTTTCTGGTATTTTCTGCCTATTTAGTCAATCTTTTATATTTACATTTTATAATATCTTATAATATATATACAAATTTAATGTATAAATTCAAAGCACAAGAAATCTTGGTTGGCTATCTTGATGCTTATCTATATTTACAAATGGCTGGTGCAATACATAAACAATTATAGGTGGTTTTGACTACAATATCTTGTTTGATGTCATTACATATTTATATACATTCTTATTTATTTATTTTTTGAAAGAAGTTTGGATAAAGAAGAACTATACAAGATTATTAAGTGACTTGTGTGAAACTCATAGCTTTTATCCTTCACACATACAAAGAGAGGATCACAATTCCATCACTTTATCAGCTTTCTTTGTCTATTGATCTATTTCTTTGTCTTTGTATGCGTCTGCGTCTCTGGTTCTATATCTAGGCCTCTTTATTTCATTCTCTTAATATTTATATTTATACTTATACTTATATATCTGTACCTGTGCCTGTGTTTGTATTTCTGTGTTATTATTAAAGTAAAATGAAATATAAAATATAAGATATATATATATATATAAAGAAAAAAGACATTACGCTTGTAACTCTTTTTGCTGTTGTTTAATAAAAGAATCTTCTACTGATACTAAAGGTGCCAGTCGTACGACCATCACAAGGCCATCATTGGTGCAGCTTACTACAGCTTCTACTGTTGCCGTCACCCCCCGAATCCGATCAACGATCCATTCAAACCGTAGACGGACAATTCTGCTGTTCGATTTTGCCAGGTTGATCTGTACTTCTACGGATTCCAAGTCAGACTCCTTGACAAACATATACAGAGACTGCCCGACAGTTAGACGAGCCGGAGCTCCCACTAGTGGTTCTGCAAGACGTGAAATAAAGACAATGTCGAGCGCATCGGTAAACTTGTTCAGGATCATGGAGAATCGCTGTTCCTGTTGATGGGCTACTCGATTCTTGATCCACTGATTCCCAACCGTCAAAACCTTGTTTAATCGAGCCTGATTGTCCTGCCATGATCCGACCAAATGTACCGATCCGTCTGGGGAAATCACAAACCATTCGTCAACAGAACTAGCTCGGATCTTGTGTTGGACTGTTGTTCTGTTGCCATGTAAGAAATTAGTGCAGACGACGACATCGGTACAGTAATTCACGACCGTATCAATCTCAACATATTCGCCGCTTTTGTGGAGAGTGCGATAGGTGAGCATGACTGACATGCGTTCATTCATCACATTCGCTCGATGGATCAGATGGGCTGAATCGAGTTCATCGGGATGGATAAGGCTGTAGCCTCCTTTTCCTAGCATCTCTTCTGGTGTAAAGCCCAGGACATCAAAGACACTGTCCGACACATATATGTAGGTTGCATTCAAAGTATTATCAAAGATTGCAATGTAATTGGGCTCCATTACCCCCAAGACAAGACCACCCTTTTGAAGACAGAAACAGTAAAAATAAATTAATTATTTACAATTAAATTAAAATTAAAATAGTATATATACATATATAAATAAAATGAATAACCCTTATTTTATATTTTATATTTATATGTATATATATATATATATATCATTAGTATTCTTGATATAATATACAGCAAGTTAGTTTGCAGCATTCTTGTTTTTAGTGTTTGGTAAAGAAGTACACATAAAAGAAGAAGAAGAAGAAGAAGATAAAAGCAAGAATAAGAAGAATAAGAAGGAAAGGAGAAGAATAAGAAAATGGGTTGTAATACCAAGTGTATTTTAAAATAAACCTTTTTCATTACATTTTTCTTTGCTTAATTATATGTATATGTATATATGTATATATGCATTTTTAGCCAGTTAGACATTGTAGACGCAATGTGACTATAGCTAATATCAACCATTGGTAAAGTAGAAAAATACAAGAAGTATATTATTATTTCTTATTTAACTCTTATACATACTTTACAGCATATACTCTTATTTCTATTACAAAAAAAAAAGGCTTGGTTCTTAAGCTTCACATTCACTTATATATATATATATATATTCTTATTGAAGCAAATCGAATACTACTTGCAATTATTATATTAAGAAAACAGTACCGATAATAATAGTACTTTTTAGACTTCTTGGTAAAGAAGTCTTTGGGTTCAAGTCATTAACTTATTAAAACATAAAAAAAAAAGAACCCGCAAAATAAAAATAAAAATAAAAAAGCAAGCTTGATGGTTTGGCGGAGAATCCATTACTTGCGTCACAAGTATCTATACAAAACAAACACAACAAAATATCAACTCAAGCCAAGCCAAGCAAAGCAAAAGACAAAGACAAAGGGGGGGAATACAATTATATACAAAAATTTATATGTGTATAGTTTTTACGACTTGATATAATTTATATATATATATTTTATTTTATTTTATTTTATTTTTAAATATTTTCTTTGATTCGTGCTTTCTCTCTTTATCTTCAAAACTATTATAATAATATACATATACATATACATATATACACTCCTACTCACACTCACCCACACTCACTCTCTTTCCTTGCCCACCGACTCCACCTTTCTCTCTCTTTCTCTCTCTCCTCTCCTCAATACCATCAACTCACTCTTCCTCATGGCAGACAGTCCGCACTCAAACACCTTTCTAAAGAGCTTGTCTCAGAAAAAATATGCGTGGATGCAGACTCCTTCGGCTACATTCACTCAACCACGCACAGATTCCTTGAAACCTGAACCCCGGAAACTAAAAGAAGATACTCGACCAGCAAAGAAAGCTCGTCAAGCAAAACGACATGGATCCCTCGATCAAGATATGAAGATTGTCATCAAATCAGAACCAATAACCAAAAGACAAACCTCGTCTTCTGCCATATCACCTCTCTACAGTCCTACAACACCTCCCTCCGCTTATTCTTCTGTATTTACTACGTCTAACAACAACAACAACAACAACAACAATAATAATAATGCTACTACTGGTGGTAGTAGCTCTAGCCTCCCTCCTCATTCTTCTCTACACGACGATTTATTACCACCAAAGTCTCCTACTTTCACAAAGTCTGAAGAACTAGACAATGAAGCAGACAAAGTACCACAGCCTCATTTCAAATACACCACCTTTCCTGTCAAAGGATTCAACATCCTTCCAACGCGTAATATCACCAGTACCTTTGTCAAATCAGATGTGACTTATTTTCCCGGTAACAAGGCTGGATCAGAAGCCATTATGCCCGATGCAAGTAGTGGAATCCACACATTCTTATTTATTTTTTATAAAGCTATATATATATATATACACTTATATATTTATACATACGTGTGCAATGTTAATAATAAACTCATCATTTTTTTTCTTTTTCTCTTTAATCAATCGATTATTATTATTATTATTTTTACTTTTTGAATATACATTACTATAATTATAATTATAATTATAATTATTTTATTAGGCAGAGGAAGAATGGGCTGACACGATCGTAATTCATCCTGGATCACGTAATTTGCGCATCGGCCTCGCATCAGAAGCGTTTCCAAAAACAGTACCTCACGTTATTGCCAGACATATTGCACAACCAATTCCAGAAATTCCTGACGAAGAAGTCGATGAAGAAAACGAAGAAGCTATAGAAGAAATCAAGGGCGAACTCAAGTGGAGAATGAAGAGTGCAAAGCGAAGAGCAGTACCCAATGCAGAGGGACAAGTGGTTGGATTCAACACACAGGCGTACCAGGAATTAATTCCAGATCACAATGATCCTTACAAAGTCGAGTGGACTGAAATCAATCCTGCTAAGAAACCTGACCATTTTGTAGGCGAAAAGGTTGGTATTTTCTCCAAATATATATATATATATTTAAAGGGGGAATACTCAACAGATTTTTATATGTATATTATGCTATTTGTATTTAGGCACTCAATTTGCCTATTGCTGAGAACTCTGACTACAAATTGTTCTATCCCTGGAAGCATGGAACATTCAACAACCAGGATTACACTTCACTCCAAGCCGTCATGGGTGATCTGCAAACCATCTGGACTGATACTATTAATACAGAACTTGAGATTGAAGGGAAACAATTCGAGGTAATGAATATATAGACACACACAGAGAGAGAATAATAGAATTGGTAGAATAAAATAAAATTAAAAAAGTTGTTACTTATTAATGATTTACACATCTATATCATGTATAGGAATATAATGCAGTTTTGGTAATTCCTGATATTTTCCCAAGATCATATATATGTGACCTTGTTACAGTGTTACTTCGTTATATGAAGTTTAGAGGTGTATTGGTTCAACAGGTAAATGTGTAAATATATATATATATAAGTTTGGAAATATAATCCTAACAAAGCACTTCAATATAATTTTACAGGAATCTACATCCGCTACATTCGGTGCAGGTGTTTCGACTGCTTGTGTAGTTGATATTGGTGCTCAAAAGACAAACATTGCGTGTATTGAAGATGGTGTATGTTTTGTGGAATCTCGGTAAGAACACGCTGCATAAGATAAGAAATGTACTGATCAATCGCAAATTGTATTAAAAAAAATTGAAATTTATCATCTAATTGAAACAAAAAACAAAAAAAAAAAGAGCGATGATTTCTATGGGAGGAGATGATATTACAAAGACATTCATGTCTTTCCTTCTTGTCAACCGATTTCCTTATGCCGACATAAACCTGAAGCGGTCTCACGACTGGCGCCTGGCAGAAGATCTCAAGAAGAGATGGTGTACGATGAATGAGGCTGATATCAGTATCCAGGTCTATGATTTTTTTGTCCGTGCACCTCACAAGCCCACCAAGAAATACCAATGCAAGGTTTACGATGAAGTGTTTTTGGCTCCTCTTTGCTTGTTCTTTCCCGCGGTCCTCAATGACAAGGAAAAGACGGCTCGAAAGACAAAGTGGATCAGCTCAAATGTAGTAGAAGATATTGGAGACGAATTCCAGGCATCGCAAGTACCCGGCGGTGGTAGTGGTAGTGGTAATGGTAGTGGAACCTCCAATTCGGTAGCTCCTCCTTCTACCCCTCAAGGACAACGTGCCAAACCATGGACTAGTAATAATAGTAATAGTAATAGTAATGGAAATGGAAATGGAAATGGAAATGGAAATGGTGGTACTACCAATGGTTTACCTGGTCCTTCACCTAAGCATACATCTATATCTACGCCTACGCCTGCATCTGCATCTGCGTCTGCGTCTGCACCAACACCCAATGGTTCAGAAACTCCTATATTGGGTCCTACCGTCGTGACCTCAAAAGACCAAGAGCATGTAGTATTCCCACTTGATGTGGCTATTGCGCAGTCTATCCAAGGTGCATCTGGTGCATCCGAGGAACGCCTCAAGCGTTTCTTTACAAACATTATTTTGGTGGGTGGTGGTGGAATGATAGGCAATTTCAACCGAGTACTTGAGGATCGGTAAGTGTTTCTATTATTATCATTATTAAATGCATGTATAATGGTTTATTTTAATGTTCTTTTATTTTCTTTTTCTTTAAAGTGTTTTGTCGACTTCGATTGCCCAGTCTTTGTATATTGAAAAGGTTGAGGTTTTGCCTGCTCCACGTGAGCTTGACCCACGTCTACTAGTATGGAAGGGTGCATCAGTACTAAGCAAACTTGAAATTGCGAAAGAAATGTGGATTGGATTAGAGGAGTGGGATCAAGTTGGTGCAAGGTGCTTAAAGGATCGTACTCTCTTTACCTAAAAAAATATATCTCTCTCTCTCTTTACTTACTTACACACCCATCCACATACATACATATCCTCTCTTTTCTCTCTAACTATTTTTCACCAACCAACCCGACTCACTAGCACTTTATATATATATTATATGTTTTGCATTATGTTTGATTATTGAATTCAATAATATATATATTTATATAAATCAATTAAATTCTTTCTTTGATAAAAGAGAGTACAGTTTGGCAAAGATAAGGTTGAGAATCGAGCTGAGTCACCGAATGATCTGCACCAGACACAATGTCTGAAGACACAAGCGGAGAAAATGATGCGAATCGCTTCAGCAAGTCTCTTTGACTGATCCTAGTAGGTTTGTAGAATTCGTCGCATTCTGATCCCAATAGAAGCATAGGACGGTCGACATCTTTGTAAAGGTTGGATAGAAATTCGTCTGATAAATCTGAAGAGAACATATCATCATCTCCTCTAAGAAAAAAAAACACAAATCATAATTATAATTGCAATCTTTTTTCTAATAAATAAACCTCTATCCACCCAATGCATTGGTATTCGATCACTGTGCTTAAGATATTTAAACAACAACAACGATAATAATAATAATAATAATAATGCTAATATTAATTCTTGTTATCATTTACCCGACAGCAAAGAGAGAGAAGAATCGACTGGCAGTCATGGGCACTCCAATCTCATGTGGCATCCAAGCTTCTCCTTTACGTTCAGCACAGAGTTTTGTAGCCAATTCAATATATTCTTCGAGTTTTGGCATTTCTCCTTGCATGCCTTCTCTATCCGACACAGGTGCCTGAAGGAGGTAACCAGAAACCGAATCACGCATCTCACCGCGTCTACTGTGAAGCAAGCAATCCTGACTGCCTATTTATATCAATTAATAATGATGTTAAAATTTAGAATATATATATATTAGAGAATAAATAACCTGTTGAATGTCCCATGAAAACAATTTCAGACTTTTCGCGTGTTTTCAAGTATTTTACAAGTTCATCCAGCTCTTCTACATCTTGAGCTAAACTGGAGGTACCATATCCATTGTTACTAGATGACAACTGAACCTGAACTAGTGACCACCCAATGTTTGCAAGCTCCTTTTGGAGTGGTCTAAGAAACGGGACAGCATTGTAACCATCGCCAAGACCTCCAATAAACACCAATACTCTTGAAGATAATGGTTTAGATTCAAACGCAGTAAGGCGCGTTTCTTGATTGTATGTATAAAGTACACCTTCAAATTCCATTTTTAAATTTTAAATTGTAATTTTAATTGGATGTCGTCAGAAATTAGAAAAAGAAAAAAAGAAATAAAAAAGAAAAGAAAAGAAAAAAAATAAATAAATAAAAAAGAAAACGTTGAATCTGAAACACCCTTTTTTTGATGACGCTATATCTGGACAATACACCAGCGTTGTACACAATCTAAATGAGTTTACAGGTCAGTAAAGGTGTTTTCTATGTGATGTATAAAAAAAAAGTTTACATTATTCCCTCCTTAAAATTGTTACACATTTCGACTTTTCCTTGGAATTTCCCAACTCCGTCAACTCCATAGATATGTATATATATATATATATATTTACTACTGATGTTTTAGCTTGGTCACTAAGAAGAGTCAATTGTAAAGGCTGTCTATGTGTATGTGTGTTTGGGGGGGAGGAGGGGGGAGGGGATATATACAATAATTCCTTTTATCTGTCTATTTAGAAATGAACCGCAATGAAATATGATTGTGGTGGTATGGTAATATAACATGTATATTATTTTATATCCTTAATACATTTCTCTTTCTTTCTTTCTTTCTTTCTTTCTTTTCTGTTTCTCTTTGGTATACTCTATCTAAAATCTAAATCTAAATATTCATGGCTGAACATGCTTCTCTGACTGCTAGTCCTCAACCACCCATCTTCCTTGGGATGGGTTTTGGTGTTGAAGAATGGGGAAATGTAAGTAATTAACACCAAAGCCTTTCTTTTTCTTCAGATATTTTGTTTGTATGTAATTTAGCTAATTAATGAGGTATACTTATTATTATTATTTTTTAGACTGTAGCAATTCAATATCCTCAAAGCCTTGTCATTGTACTGACATCTAGCCTAAACCCTATTGAAAAACCCAACAATCTCACATTCAAGGATCTGCGTTCATTTGACGAAGAAACGTTCCCCGAAAATCATTTTAGTCACATATATTTCAACTCTCACACGGCTACATATGATATCAATGAATGGCAAGCACTAATTGGTAAGCTTGTACGAGTCTTGAAACCTGGGGGAATTTGCGACTTTAATTTGATCAATTTAAAGGTAAAGCATCGATAAATCTATATATATATATATAAATTTACTTGTTCTATTGACATTTGAATTAGGAATCTGGAGGAGGAACGATCATGTTATTTGTCAAGGAAGGTAAAAGAAATTTATTGAAAGAAGAAAAAAAAATGGACATGTAAAAGTCAAAATGTATATATATATATATATATATATGAACGAATGAAAGGATCTTTAAACTTTAGTAAAAAAAAAAGCCATTAAGATCTGCTGGGAGCGTAACCAGAACCCATGCGATGGAGAATTGGTAGTAGATCTTCTCAAGAATCAAGGGCTAAAGATGGTTAAGACTAATGCATCGGTGGTTAATATCGGCCAACTTCCACCATCTCATGCTGATGTGATTATTGACAATTGGATTGAATTTGCATTGGGCTTTCCAAACGTAATCCGGGAATTAGAGGAAAGGTTCCAAGACCAACCCGATATCGATATATGTGACGAGCTAAGGACTTCGATGAGGGAATACAATTTCAATAGCTATTCGTTTAGTGCAGCCTTTATTAAAGAAAAAGGATCTTGCTTCTTGATAGAATAATATCCTGAAAATCACAATCTCTTGATCAAATTAAATATATATTTATTTATTTGCGTGCATGCTCTTTATAAATTGTACTCAAAATATGGTCTGTGCAGATCATAAATAAATAGCGTTTTTATTGTTCTCTCTTTTTAGTTACTTATTGAGCTTATCTTATTCTTTATTTTTACAAAACACATACTCACACGCACTAATACACACGCTTAGAAAATTACCAAAAAATATATATACACAAAATTAATCGAATGATATTTATTATTATTATTATAATAGAATTTCTTGGTTTATTGTTTCAAAAATAATATTTCTTTATATATATATATATACAAGTGTATGGGTAATATAGGAAGTTGAATGGTTCTGTACTATGCTGTACTATGCTATTCTTTTTTTTTGTCATTAAAATAAAGAGAAAATATGAGAAATAATGTGGACTACAGATGCCCGAGAATATGTTCAGTTTTTTTGCAAGCAAGAAAAAAAAAAGAAAAGTGTGGGAAATGAAACTAACTTTTGGGGAGTTACTTGTGTTGTTGGATTAACTACAGGATCCAAAAGAAGGGTGAAATAAGATAACCAATACTTTCAAAGAAAAGAGAGAAAAAAAAGGCTACCCCCAGATCTTTTTCTCTTTTCTTTCTTGTCTTGATCTCTAAAGAGACACAAAGAAAGGCGCCACAAGTGATACAATGAAGGTGTTCCAGACAACCGACCAACCGACCAAAAGACAAAAAGACAAATGACAAGCAGAGAAAGGAAAAGAAACAAAAATATGCTGGCTTAGCACCTCAAATACAGGTGCTTCTTTGGTCGTATCGATGCTTGTGGACAGATACTGAGTGTGTTTACAATCGAGATTGAAGCGGGTGTATTGTTCAATTGTCGTAGGTGTTCTAATGGAGTGTTGTGCGACGATGGTCGGGTAAAGGCAGGGAACTGCTCTTGTGACAGGAGAGCTCGAATGGCTAGTAATAATAATAAAAAACAAAAAGAATTGGATTTGTGGGTGAGTAATGCAAACCGAAAAAAAAAGAGAGAGAGAGAGAGATTTTAATTGATGCCGCTTTACATTTCCAGGTAGCTACTGAACGGGCAGATTTGATTATGTACTGAGATAGGACTTGGGAATATGATTTGCCACTACTGCATTATAATATAATATATATAAATAAAATGGAGTTTAGTGAATTGTTTAAAAGAAGTATCTCAAACAAAGATAGATAAAACGTACCCAAATACCAGACTGATACAAAGACTGACCGAACCACCGACGATGGCACTTGTCTTGAAGACAGTGGGGTTTTCGAATTGCATGCTTGAGAAAATAAATAAGGAATACTTAAAATAGGATAGTTGTGTGATGTTAAAGAAGAAGAAGAGGAAGAAGAAGAGCTTGTTAGCTTAGAGATTTTTGTCTTTTTCTTATTTTTATACCCAAAACAAAATAAAATATTTTGACTGAAAAAAAGGGTAGTCCCACCATGCCAGATATGGACTCTGGAAAGATGGAATAAGGATGAAGGAATACTTGGCACCTGCAGATGAATCAGCCAACTTCTTCATGGTATTATTTGTATTTTGTTTGTGTGCAGATATTGTCCATGTATTTTATTATAAGAAACACAAGCAGTCGAGATCAAATGAAAGACTTTATCAATTAATTCCATTCACAAAATGAGTCCAAGTAAAAGAAGCATAAAAGAAATCCAACGGAATATATGCCGGCCGGCCTTTCAACTAAAACGTCTCTTGGAAGTGTTACGAGAGAATGACCTACATAAATAAAATAAAACAAAAGCCGATGATGGTGAGTTTGCTGGTTGATTTTTTTTGTTTTTTGTTTGTTTGGATTTTATACACACACACGTGGAATAGAAAGGGTTTGCTTTTAGGGCCATAGATAAACCTTGAGGCTGAATATTTAGTATTGTTGTTGTGTTGAATTTATCAGCAGAATAATCAGAATGCATGTGGGTCTACAAACCATGGAGCCAGACAAGCAAACAATATATATATATATATATATATAACAAGTAAAAGAGGATAGCCATAGGAATATTATTTTAGAAATTTCATTAGTCTCTCTGGTCTCGATACCTGCCTCATATCTACCTACCTATCTGACGTTTAGACTCGTGCTGATACTATCGATTTGTGCCAGATGTTAAATGGGGGATATAGATATATTTTAGATATCATTATGGTTTTATGTGCGTCTATTGCACACCCTGTTCACAAACAAATGCACTAACAATAGCCAAAAATGTAATAATAGAAAGGGCTCATATTATCTCCTTTTCACATATAATTCTTTATTGCTTCTTGACTGTCTCCAAGCATCCCACTTGAACCAACTGTATGTATTTTTATAATGGCTATTGTAATTAAATATATAATAATCCAATCCAATCCAATCCAATACAATACAATAGAACTTTTTTTTTTCTTCTTCTTCTTCATATTTTTCATTCAAAGACCTATTCGTTTCAGATGTGAATACAGCATAGAAACCATTCTTTACCGAGAGATCCGAAATCACTTTAATCATTCAACCCCCCTCTTTCTTCTCTTCTTTCTTTTTTCACTTCCGTTACTGTATTTTATTTTATATTAAATCCAGAAAACAAAATAAACCTTCTTTTGGTGGGTTGCATATAAACAAGTGCTATTTTCATCAAGTTTAAAACAATCTATATAAATAAAATGATAATGGCTTTATTAATTACCAATAAAAAAATTCAATAATAATAATAATAATAATAAAAAAAAGGTTGAACCAATTCTCTCAATACATTTTGTGATGTCACCAAATCTACCGATTCTATCCGCCTTTCACAATTTGTTTTTTTCTTTAAAAAAAAAGGGCCAAAAGAGCTCATTTTCCCAAATATATATAAATGTATTTTAAATATGGATTATGAAAGAGAGAGAGAGAAAATTAAAGCAAGTGGTGTGTATTTAAGCGTAAATGATGTGTGATTTTATATAAGAAATTGCATTTTAGAAAAATAAAAATAAAAAAATTTACTGTTTGTAAAGCAAGAACAATGGAGAATAGTGTAATGCATGCAAGTGAAAAAAAAAAAAAGTAATTTGATGACGTGAAAAAGATCCAGCCAATCGGAGAGAAATAAAATAAAGTGACTGTAATAAATTTAAAAGAAATTTTTTTTCTTTCTTGTTGAGGGCAAAGATATAAAAAGGGTCTGGAGAGCGAAATCAGGTGTTTTGGTTATTATATTTTTCTTGTTAATTTTAACACTTTCATTCATTCACTCATTCCGATTCCCAACCAAAGAAAGAAAGAAAGAAATTCGACGTTCTGTTATTCTGTACAAGGTAGGCATAAGCTCTTTTAGAAATTAGGCTTTAAAAAGAAATGTTAAAGAGGATAGTGGTGATGAAATTGTAGTACATAGAGTCAAGCACTGAGTGATGTTACCAAAATTACATTCTTGATGCTAAACAGTATTTGCTGAGTAAAGCTATCCTCTTACAATTTCTTTGTAAAATAATAATAATCTAAAGCTACATGTTAAGAAAAAAGAGATCAAATATACTTATTCGTTCCTTCCTTTTTTTTCTTCAGATTCTATCAACCGTAGAACTTGTCCACCTTAATTGAACGTCTTTATAATAATTTAATTTATAAGCCATAGCTAGATAGCTAGATAAATTAAAAATTATTGCTTTTAAAAAGCTACCTTTTTCTTTCTTTTTTTGAAAATGATTAATAAAAATACAAAATACAAAATACAAATTACATTTTTCTCTCTCTTCTATTGTTCAATTCGAATGTACAATTAATATTTTTAAAAAGGAACAATGTCTCCTAATCCTGCATCTTTGGCCCTCTTGTTCATCAGTCCAGCAATGGCACTGTCTTGTACACTAATGCCAACGCTCTTAAAAAGTGTGATTGTCTTGCGCGCCTCTGTTGCCTTTGCCTGAAGCTCAGGACTCTTTACCACATCACCCATCTCAAGCCACTGGTCAGACTTTGATGACTTGACAAGTTCACCTGCCTCTGCAGCACAGGCCGAGATTGAATCTACCACGATCGTCTCTGCGCGCTTGACAGTTTCTGCGTCAACCTCGTGCATCTCCATTGTATAGGATCCAACGCAGTTGAGATGGACTCCCGATTTAAGCCAGGCACCTCTAAGAACAGGCTGGCTTGCATTTGTACACGTGCACACGATGTCTGCCTCGTTGACAGCACGCTCAAGTGAGCCGTCCGATTCAGTCACACCCTTAACTATAAGCGAAGGATAGTCGGTCTGGATGGCTTTCACCAGAGCTTCACGGCGGCTGGCCCCTCGGTTCCACACCATCACGCGTTCAATCGAAGGGCGAACGGCCAGCATAATATCAATGTGAGATCTTCCCTGAGCACCTGCACCAAGAACAACCAAAGTTTTGGCATCTGGATTGGCATAGTAACGTGTGGCCAGACCAGATCCTTTTGTTTTATATATATATATATATTATTGAATTGGTTAGATGATCATTTATATTCATAAATAAATAAATATAAAACAAATCCATCGAATATTCTTTTATATAGATGTAAACTAACCTGCAGCAGTCCGTACGGCTGTAAGAGCACCGGCATTCATTATAGTCTCTACAGCACCGGTGTCTTGGTCCAACACCATGATACTTGCTGGCAATCCTCTAGAGTCGTTATCTCTGGTGGGTACACTAACTACCTTAATTGAGGTGGTTTGGTCTAGACGAGAAGGCATAAATAGAACCTTGTGGTTGTCTGTGGTCACGCTGACGCGTAAAGGAGCTTGGGCCTCTGCAGCAGCTGACTTGCTGTGACCTTTGTGTCCAGTGGTGTATGCGGCAAACGTGGTTGCCATCAGGTCCACAATCTCGATTGCGTTGTCTGCATTACCCTGATTAAGCAAGGAGGCGATGACAGTTTGAGACAGAATACGAACTGAAGACATTACTTAATAGGTTTTTGATTATTATATATATATGAATGAATAAATAAATAAATAGATAGATAGATATAAGTTTCTAATAAAAAGAATAATATATATAAATAAATAAAAAACAAGGGCTAAGACCCTGGACTACCCCCCCTAGTCCTACAATTATATATACAAGCTGGCCTAATTATTAATCTGGTTAGATGATTTCCCACCCTTTACGTAACAAGCGTTTTCATAGGCTTTTTAGCCTTTTTTTTAGCCTTTTTTTTTAATTGTGCTGTATTCAGCTGAGATATATATATATATACTCTTTCCGGAAACTTTTTTGAACATATTCTGTGTAGTACTTTGCGGCCAACAAGAGTAGCCAACAGTTTACATATTACCATAAATAACAATCTTTGCCTAGTGATAAAGAAAAAAAAAAGTCTTTCCACTTTATGAATTCTATAAATCGCGTACACTGTGGCCAGAGCTAGCAGCATCCTCTTCTGAAAACTATAAGGTGCTTACGGAGTGAAGTGTTAATCGATCTACTTGAAAATAATAGAAAGATTCAAATATAGATATTTTTCACATGATAGAATGTCGGGGTTCTGATAAATACAATGCTCAAGGCAATTGATCTCTTTTGAAAATAGAGAGGGTGTCGAGTTGTCATGGTTTCAAGACAGCTAAAGAAAAAAAAATGATTTATGTAAAACCCAATAAAAAAATTCTTAAAAAAAAGAAAAAAGTAAGGAAAATAGCCCTTAATAAAATTGGCTTACCGAGATCTACTCTATTAAGTAAATCTAACTAATAGACTCTTGAATATATCATGTTTTTTTGTTTTGAGGGGAGAGAAATAAGCTCAACTTTTACCAGAAATTAAGCGAGCATCTGAAGCCAAAGGTCAAGGATTCCTTTAACTTTTGGCTTCAAATATATACTCACTAAATGGCTTCGACCATGAAATTTGGGAAGAAAATATTGGAATTTAATTCGCCGCGTAAAGTACAAATTTGCAAATGTTTGCAATTTTACAGGTTCAGACACTCTCTCTAAGCTCTACTCTCTCGTTTTCGTTGAACTCCAGGATGGTTTTGATAGGTCTCTCCATTTTTTTCTGCTTGAATTTAGACCAATTACACTATAATAGAGCCAAGGAACCTTCAGATCTGTCTTATATCTTTGCAAACACATGGTTACGGGATATACTCCCTTGAGCTCTCACAATCTCTCACTTTAGAAAATACAAATACAAAAGCCGTGCCATCCTCTTTCGCTTAGCAGATATATAGGCTCACCAATCCTCTTGAGCAAAAAGGCTCCCTACTAACAAAGATCCACCAAAGTAGTTTAGAATTTGATGTATGTTCGGTTGAAGCTTGTTGTAGCGGTCAAAGGGACAAGATTGTTTTAAACGAGAGAAAGATCAATTGAAAAGTTAAGGACGATTTGGCGAAATGATATCTTTAGTGGACCATGTGTGTGCGAATTATTGGGATCATCTTTGTTTGATGTTCTCCTTTCATCTATCAAATCAAGGTGCCTATATTGCTCTACCGCGTTTTGATATTATGTTTCCACGATCCACCGCTAAATTGATCAAGTTTGAAATATTAATAATAATAATAATAATAATAACAATATGGTGGATCTCTTCACAATTCACTGTAGAGTCCTCAAATCAGTCAACTTTATTATGTGACACTTTATCAGGAACAAGCAATTAAAATCACTGAATTTGACCCAAGGCACAATTGAAATTAGCAACCCAAGATAGTTTTCCACAACGGGACACCTGGTACGCACCCTCCGGAATGAACTGCTTCTCGGCAACCTCTGAGACTAGTGATCCCGGCTTTCCAAGCATTGAATGCTAACATATTGTCCATTGTTTATGAAGAGAGCATGGTCATCTTACAGAAGAAAGAAAGAAAGAAAGAAAGAAAGACTAATTGTACCGATATTGCTGGATGATTCACTCGGCTAAAATTTCGCGCGGTTTGCACATTAGTTATGAGTGTGGTTTTGGCAGGGTCGGCCGCCCATTCAGTTCGATCTAGGCTTATGAGACGTACCCAAGAATCTCGCACGATCCAATTTCAGAATATAGTACTACCTAAGAGCCTTATGCTCATATCAACATTGCACACACTAATTGAATAAAAATACCCCCCCCCCCCCCCTTTTTTTTTTCCCATTAAGTCTATATTGTACTAAAGGCCCTCATACCCCTCGCAACATTACATGCGTATTACTTGAATAAAGGGCAAGCTTTGATTTGAATATGAGCGCTTTGTTCTTTCTTTTCTTTTTATTTTATGCGTGCGCAAAATGTTTCTAGAAAAGGTGTACGCGGAGACTGGTGGGAGTCATATGGTGTACAGGACACACACACACAAAAAAAAGGGCTCAACAATATATATATATTAAATAAAAATATGTTATTTGAAATCTTGTACTCCTCTTCTTCCTTATCTTTCATTTATTTTATTCCCTTCAGTTTAATACAATAATCATATTCCTTTGAGATTATCTATCTACCTATCTATCTATATATATATTTTATTAAATGTCCTCAGCATCTCTTGGTGAACAATTAGCGGTCATTCTATCTGGGCTGAAAGATCTATCAGTACCCATACCAGGATTCGACTATGATCTACCGGTGATGGATGTGATGTTTGCAATCCTGATAAACTATTCCTATCGGTCTGCACTAGGAGAGAGCCACGCACGTATCGGATGGGGTCAGGGTTTGCTGGCGACAATTGTAATGTGTGCAGGTGGAGGATCAACTGTATCAATCCTGAGGGGTGAGCCACTAGGCATCTTCAAATCCAATGAGTTTTGGGCCATTCATGGGTAAAATAAAAACTAAATAGAGAAAGTCATTTGGGCTATAGAATTCTAGTGACGTGACTAACATCTGCATGTATGTATGTGTGATTGTTTTGTTTGCCTATCTACTGATCCGTTTGCGTAGTGCTGTGTATTGGCTCATGAATTCGAGCCCATACGTCTATCAGTTAACAGACGCGCTATTTAATCTACCGATGGTTAGCAATCTATTCACTTTATCTAATGGGGTCTTGCGCAATGCTGCTATTTGCCAACTCGGCGTCAACGGTGTATCGACCAATCCTTCTCTTGGGCCTGACAAGTGGGTGGCTCAGATCATCTGTGGTACCTTGGCTGGTTGTGGCGGTGCACTATGGATAGGTGAGTTAGTGAGATCAAATACTACTATTACAGATATTACAGCTATTGCTGCTGATACTCCTGTTTTCCCTTTTTTTATATACATTCATTAATTGATTGATTTTGGGGCTGTTTATTGAATCAGACGCGTTTAGATTGACTCAACAGAACTGGTCCTTCTCTACGCCTCGCCTTTTACATGTGGCTAGTCATGATATGAAGGCCAGTTTTGTATCGACTCTGTTTTATGTTGCGACTACAAATCCCGCCCTCTCTCCTTATCTTGGGATTAAACCCATGAATCACGAAGAGTCCCAGGCATGGTCGGCTGTTTTGCTGACATCTTGGTTTGTCTATGGCTCTTATGCTAACAAATGGCAACAGTCGAATGAGAAGAAGATTGAAGAAAAGGAAGCTTAAGGATGTACTGCTTTTTTTCTTCTTCTATATCTACATATCATTTAATTTCATACAATTATTTTTGGTGTGTTTTGTTTTGTTTTGTTTTGTTTTGTTTCGTTTCGTTTCATTTCATTTCATTTCATTATCAAACAGATCAAGAATGTGTATGTGTTCTGTCTGTCTGTCAGTCAGTCAGACCTTCTAGTTAATATCACCATCTGTTGAACTTTTTGTGTATAAACATGCTGCTTTCTACAGAGATTCTATAAATATATTTATATGAAGTATTTTAGTATTAAATATCAAAAAATATAAATCATTCGTCTTTGGTTCCTTCTTGTTTGTCTAAGCATTTTAAATACGGTGATTACTTTGCTTGATTCTTATTACAATCATGTATTAAAAATATATATGTCATATTGGAATTTTATAAAGACTATATGATATAACACAATAGTTAATAGTGAAGAGTAAGAAGAAGCATAAGGGAAAAAACAAGAGTAAGAAGGGCTTGGTAGATAAGAAGGAAAAGAAGAAAAAAAAAGAGCAAGTGATAATTGTGGTATGGACTTGTGAGAGGCCATTCCTCATTTATCGCACAAGATGGCTTTATATACAAAACGTGTATTTATATTTAAATTTTATTTTCCTAGTCGGCGCAGTATCAGATCGTTTCTTACACCTGTTGGTTATAAAGAGATCCTTTCTGGACCCATCTCCTGCTGTTGTTCACTTTACTTTTATCCTCCATTTCAACTTTCATATTATTAACATCTTTAGAATAATAATAATATTACAATTATCATCTTTGAATATACAATATATATACGAATTATATATATTTGATATCAAGCTATCTTTATACTCCTTTTATATATATATATATACATATATTCTTATTCGACTTGTAATACGATGGGTCAAAATATTTCCAGAGTGAACTGTACAGATCCATTCAACTCTAGTAAACAGACATCCATAAGACATCGACAATCAATAAAGGCCATCCCTAGAGTCGACAAAACCATGATAGGAGGGCCAACAGATTTTCGCGCAAGTATTCCCATTTATATACTTGCTTGCCTTCTTTGAATAACCTCGATAAAGTCTTGCTGATCCTTTTTCTTTTTAAAAAAAACAATAACCACAGCACACCTATCATGTCGGTAAATATTCCTACTATTTTATCAATATTCGACCCACAATTATGCTGCTTTATTTCTGCTTATATTAATTGATTACTTGCTTGTTTAATTAATATTATTATTATTATTATTTTAAAAAAAAGGTACTGACACAGCCAGCCAATCTACCATAATCGTAAGCCAAGTATACCAAATATTCGAATATACATATGCATAATATGCACACGCAAACACATTTTTTAGGGTACTACACATAGTCGTATGCCATCTGAAACCATTGATGGTCCAATAGATTATGCTCAGTTTATGCAGACACTAGCAGAAATTACTCAAGCTCTTGAGGGACCTAGACACCAATGCCCCCCAGCCAGATCTTCGGTTCTTCCACGTTCTAATACTCAGCGCAACCGTTCGACATCAACCCGTCTCAATAATAATAATATTATTAACAATATTAATAATAGCAACATTAACGCCATTATTGATGCCAATATCAGTGCCTGTGCCAATATCAATACCAATACCAATACCAATACCAATACCAATACCAATACCAATACCAATACCAATACCAATACCAATACCAATACCAGCCTCAGTACCAATAATACTACACCTATTAACAATACCAATACCAATACGAATACCAATACGAATAAAGAACAGGAAGAAGGGGAAGAAAAAGAATATCTCAACATGTTAAACAGTAACATCAGTAGTCGACACCACCTACTGGCTGCCTCTCAAACTTCAAGACATTCTAGATTTAGACAAGAAAGAGTCCTCCGTGAATCAATACCATTCCGTGCACGGGCAGTTGCTCGTCAACGTGCCAAAGAAATTAATTCTACTATTGGTGCTACGCCTGTTACTTCTTCTTCTACTGTTGTTAATTCAGTTAATTCTAAACAGCCTGTAAAAGATCCAATGTCTGAATCAATGGACGACTTGATGAATGTAAGTTTAATGCCACTCTTTATTTATTTAATATGTACAGCAAAATAAATACAAAAGACAAAGAGACACCAGCTTTCTCAAATTTATTTAAGCACATTTGATTATTAATATGTTTATTAATATTTGATAGGGAAATATGACATTCAACCATTGTTTGGAGAGTAAGATTGAGGCCCAAATTGAAAAGGTAAATTGTTTAGATGTTTGGCACATCAGTTAACTTGCGCACAAAATATGAGCCAAAAAAGAAAAAGAAAAAGAAAAAAAGGAAAGAAAAGAAAAGGTTGGGTGGAAAGAAATACAATTGGAATGTAAAGAGACGTTATATCAAGTGTATATCCTTATCAATTAATCATACAATCATACAATCAAATTCTTTTTAATCTTCTTCTTTAGAGAGCTTGTAGTCGACTGAGAAACTCAAGAGCAAAAAGTACCGTAAATTTGTTGACTATTATTACTATAGATCTTAGTAGAATCACAGCAGCAACAGCAGCAGCAAGAAGACTCATTCTTTTTTTAATTATTATTATTTTTTATTATAGTTGACCGAAATGAATTCTCAAAAGCACTGCCCGGCTATTAATTAATGTCTTTTTTTTTTTAAGAATCACGGCCGTTATATATTATTATTATTATTCCTATTATCATTATTGTAACCTTTATATGTGTATACACACAATTACATACAATTACACACTTGTATATAGTTATGTCTATGGTGTGCATTCCTTTTCACAAACAAACTCTCCGATTACCCCACTCACTAAACAGTAACTACCTTGCTTTCTCTCTTGTGCACATATAATTCTGTAAAACTTTGTAGATTTATATATCTGAAATATACGTATGTTTCAATTTGCTTCATGTCACTGCTTTGAAAGTATCCGTTGTGATTGTAGTAATGCAAATGTGCTTGATATATTTTATATATATAGGTATAAAGAGTCTTGTTTTGTTTTGATTTTTTTTTGTCTTTTCTTTTCTTCTTGCAAAATGATAGCAATAATTTAGAGAGATATTTAGAATTGGAATTGTGTGCAAATTCAAAATACTAACAACAACAGCAACAATACTTATAGTAGTAAAAGAGAAAGAGCAAAATTTTCATTCTTTCCCTTACTTTTTCTGTTTTCTGTTTTGGCCTTTACTTTCTTTTTCTTACAGGACCTCCATCTGAAGACTTTGGAAGCTTTGTTCCTCCAGTACCGCCAGTTGTCGTGTCACGCTTGGTGGCTGTAGATTTTTTGGATTCCACTTGAAGAGCCGACGATTTTTTAGTAGAGGCAGCAGCGGCACTCTTGGGAGCGCGGCCACGCGAGCTCTTGGGACATCCATTTCCGGTCAAAAGATGGGCCTTCCAGCTGGCTTCGGTTGGGGGGTCCATTTTAATTTGGCACAAAGGACATCTAACATCATCAGGTCCTGAAACTATAAACAAATTAACGGTCTAGATGTTAGTAATCTTTGAAAATCCCAAGAGAGAAAAAAAAAAGCCAATTTTATTCTAAAGATCCAAGGATCATTAATATTCTTATCACTTACCAATACATGTCTGCTTGAGGGTATGGTTGAGCCACTGTTCAACAGGAACTGCTTGTCTGCATCGACCGCATTGCTTGACAAGATGTCTTTGCTCACAGTCAGAGAAAATGTGATCATTGTAGGTCGATACCTCAAGAATCTAAAATAAAACAAGGTTCACACAAACACACATGCAAACAGTATAAATAAGTAAACACACACATGACAATTGGATAAAGGGTTATTTTATCCCTTCTTCCCCCTCTTCTTTATATTATACTTTTAAAATTTCTTTTTTTGTAGAGAGTAAGAAATCAAGGCAAGGTATCACTTACGATGCTGCACATTGGACAGTTGGTCAAAACAGGACAGGAGTTATAATAATGAGAAATGAGGGTATCTTCGTTGAATTCAGGATCAACTTCATCACAGAATATACAAGCGCTAAAGAAAGGAATAGTTAAATGATAAAAGCAAAATCACCATATACGCATATATACAGAGTTGAATCAGCTACGGAAAACTTGTCTTTTGTTTTGTTTTGTTTTGTTTCTTACCTGCTTTCTACTACAATCTCAGGCTCAAGCTTCTCCTGAGATCTGATATTAGACTTTGATGAAGCCGTAGCACGCGATGTAGCAGGACGAGCTGTGTTACGACCACTTCCATTCTAAGAAAGAAAAAAAGAAAGAAAGAAAAGGCAGAGTATAAATGAACCTTAGTTTATGTATAGATAAAAAAAAATTAAAGAAAAATGTTCGTTACCTTTTTGGTTGATGTAGTGGTGGTGGTGCCGAGAGCAGTAGCACTTCTACCAGAAACGTCTCGTGGACGCTCCTTCTTTTCGACTGTAGCGCTTCGTTTGGTGAGATCCGCTCCTCTACGTGTAGTACGTCCTTCAGGAGCTTTGGTTTTCTTTGTAGCCGGAGGATTAGGTTGAGCTGCAAGTGCACGCAACTCAGCCACCGTAGCCGCATTTTTAGAAATAGGTTTACTACTGGCAGCGGCAGAAGCAGCAGCAGCAGCCTCCTCTTCTTCTTCTTCCTCAGCTTGGAGTGCCGCCGAGGTAGCAAATATCTCTTTGTACAAAATAGCAGCTGATACGGCGGTGGTACCAGATCCTCGTTGCGGATCTGACAGCTGTTTGAAACTATCTTCGAGTGACAGCAACAAGTCATTGCTGAGGAACCTCTTGACAGACGAGAATCCAACCTGGTCCGATGCAAGAATAATCAGCTCGACGACGGCTTCACGCACTTCTTCGTTGGAGTGTCCCATGTAAGCGACCACTAGATTCATCAGGTCGCTTAACTGGATAATGGCAATATAGCTATCGTCAGGGTCCTCTGACATGATCTTGAGTTCTTGAGTCGCGGCTGTGACGAGCTCAATCCGAGCCTTGGCTTCCCTGTAGTTATGGATGATACGTTCAGGTTTGCAGATAAACAGACTGAGCAGCGAATATGGTGGATCGGAGTACTTTTCGGCCAGAGTGAGGACTAGGCGAGTGGCCGGCAAGCGGATCCGAGGGTTACTGTCACCAGTACGAACCAAGAGAGCAGAGAATGCACGTTCGATCAAGCCATAGACCATTCGAGGGGGGACTAATGCCTCTGAGCAAAAGTCTATTACAGATATAGTTATTTAGTCATTTGATTTATTATTATTATTTTTTTTTAAAAAATAAGCTTAATCTTACCATTAAGGTCTTGCCAAATAGCAATACCCATATTAAGAATAGACTCTCGAGAATCCATCACGGCTTCTTGTATCATGATAAGCGATGCCTTGACAAACCTTGCACTCTCTCGTGCATATTCGTCGTACTCTTCTTCTTTTTCGTCGTCGCTGTCATCGGAGAACGAACAACCTTTGTCATGATAGACATCTTTTCTGAGCTTATCCAGGTTTTCTTCCTGGGCCAAGGTGAATGCTTTCTTGATATTCATGGCCACCCAGGTCAGGCCTCGTTCGCGGCATTTTACTTTGACACTCAGCACACATGCCACAACCTCTTCACCAAACACCTGGATTGCAGCCTTGCAGCTCTGGCGTTCTTCTTCAATCAAGGTTTCTGGAATGCTGTCCGGGTCGATCGGTTCTAGCGAAGGGTTTCTGGCACTTCTGTGGCTGTTGTTGTTAAGGCTGTTGTTAAGGCTGTTGTTAAGGCTGTTGTTAGACATCATGGTTGATTCACGGCGAGCCAGGTGTTTGACGGCAACAGAGGAAGAAAGAGAGGCCTCTGGAACCGAGGAGGAAATGCGGCGGTTGCGGTATGAAGGGTATGGGGAAGTGCAGAGAGGAGCTTGGATAGGTGAATCCTCCAAGATGTTTTCGTTTCTTGAGATATGCTGGTATTGGTTTTGATGTTGAAGTTGATGATGATACTGTTGTTGCTGCTGTTGCTGTATTTGGAGTTGTCGTAATTGATCTTCTTCTTCGTCGTCTTCGTCTTCATCTTCATCGACTTCTTGTCGTCGCTGTTGCTGTTGTTCGTATAGTTGTGACTGATCTTCAGATTGACTCGGGGGTGAGAGTATATCAAAGCTTGTCCATTTTTCGATGGCTTCGTCAATCAATCTATCCTCACGAGCATTACGCTCCTCGTGATGGCTGTAGTTAGCAATATCCTCTGGTTGAGATGATATAGCGTCATCTTCAATGGACTGGTATGATGCAGGTAAGATGTCGCCCTGATGGATCGAGTCTTCGTCCTCTTCGTCTTCCTAAAAAAAACACACACACACAAAGGTAGTAAATAGATGTGTGATTATGATTATGATTACGATAAAAGAATAAGCCTGGGATCTACAGCATTATATTTGAAATCCTTACTTCGTAACCGTAATATTCCTGACCTCCTATTGGAACCACCCGACCATCTCGAGTTATCTGGATCTCGGCTGTTTTGAGCATCACATCTGCTGATAGTTTGATTTCCTTGATGTCTGCCTTGTAGAGCGAACAAACCAAGAGCAAGTGTTAATATCGATCTCAATGTATAAAGCAAGCAATTCGTTTCTTTTATATATGACTGTCCATTATTACTTTAATTTTCTCTGCTTCATCATAATCTTTGGTATCAACAGCTTGCTTTTTTCCGACTTCGAGGTCGAGAAGGATCTTTGAAAGTCGAGATAGTTTGTCACTAAGAGACTTGTAAATCTTTGC
This sequence comes from Phycomyces blakesleeanus NRRL 1555(-), assembly GCF_001638985.1. Lineage (NCBI taxonomy): Eukaryota > Fungi > Mucoromycota > Mucoromycetes > Mucorales > Phycomycetaceae > Phycomyces > Phycomyces blakesleeanus. The sequence goes on from NW_017265162.1 coordinate 199,498, forward strand.
GGTTTGGTATGCTTCGTCTAAGAAAAAGAAGAAGATATTAGGTTGTTTTTCTTTATCTATATAAGTATATATCATTATTTTTATTTTTATGTTTACCTCTAACAGCTTCTTCTTCTGCGTGCAAGAGAGCCGAGATCCATTGCTGAAGTTCTATTTCCACAACACCTGATGAAGATAAACGATTGGCGAAACTATGGTTACTTGAGACACTTGTACGGCGTGTTGACGAACTAAGCATACTGGATTCATCCAATGTATTGCTCAAGTGGCGAGTCATATGGCTCTAATATAAAAAAAAAAGCGGTGTGAATATTTATATATTTAGAATATTATTAGATCCAAATCGATCCTTTGGATCCTTCTTATATAAATCTTGCGTAAGAAATACTTACAGGTAGGGCGGCTGTATGGCGAAGGGGCTGACCGAGGATATTAAGAGCCAATAATCCGACCTATACATAACAAGCGTAACGGTAACAATAATAAGTGTTTGTGTTTTTTTTTTGGAATCAATAGATCCAATATTGTGTGTATACACAGAGAGTGTCGAGTGAGTCAGAGAGGGAGAGAATGATATATGAAATAAGGAGGGGAAGGTAAGAAAGCATCAAGGATATAAAAGAAAACAAAGAGATTACTCTTTTTTTTTTCCCTTTATGTTATTGATATCCCCCCTTTTTCTCTCTCTCTCTCACTCTCACTCTTCCTTTCTTGCTTCAATTCTTCTTTGCTCTCCTTTTCTTTTCCCTTCTCTGCTCTTCCTCTTGTACAGTCTGTATCTTCTCCTTTTGGTTTGGATAATGTAAATGGTGTATCTTTGATCTTTTTGACATTTCTTCTTCTTATTGTTGTTGTTGTTGTTGTTGTTGTTGTTGAAATTTATTCATTTCATAAAATAAATATTTGAATTGATTGACTTGCCTGGTTATAAGTGTTCAGCCGATTACGGTGACAGTTTCGTACAACCAACCGAATGTATTCGCCGTCTACATTGACTTTAATTGATTTCAGCTCGCGCGCTCTAAACTGAGCTCGTGCATTATTGTCCAAGCAAACATAGCTATATATGTGTTGAGTGTTGAGTGTTGTGTATTGCGTATGTGTGTGCGTGTATTGCGTGTTCGTATGCGTATGTGTATGCGTATGCGTTTGTGTGTGTGTGTGTACGTGTACGTGTACATATGTGCGTGCGCAAAAGAAAAGAAATATAAAAAAAAGTTAGAAAAGAAAATGTTCATTAATACACATACATAATATATATATAAATGTATGTAAAATGTGTATTTGGCCTGTTAAAATAAAACACAATAAAGTACAATAGAGAAATGACTACTTTATTGTATTCGATCGATTGAATACACTTGTTTGTTTCTTTACCCTAGTCGAGTGAATTCAATCAACATGTCGCCCTCGGTCGTGTCACTGTCTGTATGAGGGGGTGATTCGGGCAAGTGCTCTTCGAGGGGCTCGGAAGAGTCTTTAAGAACACCGACATAGACGTCAATCTTTGTGGCAATTTTGTAGTGATGAGATAGGACTTGTACTTTCGAAATATGAGCTGGACCACACAAAAGATGAATAATCAAGTCTTGAGGGTAGTTTGGACACCTTTTGACAGGTAAAAGAATGATAATTATAAGATATATATATATATATATATAAATATAAATATATAAATGTATGAAGAGGGTTAATATGTCAATGTCATTAAAGTGAGATTTACTTTGGTGTTTGCCAGCCTTTGATCTTGTTGTTAGCAGGTTGGTCGTCTTCATCGTCAGATCGACTGGCTTGATTGAGCTGTCGGTTACCGGGACTAGATGAGACTAGTTCTTGGGGGCTGTACTCATCGTCCCATGAAGAACAATGGGCTATTTCGTAAGGTAAAGGTACGATCGTCATGGGATGGAATTGCGATTCAAAAAAAGTGTAATGAAAATTCCTTCTTGTAAATCAAGCAAGAGTAGAGTAAAGTTAAGAAGTGGAAAAGGAAAAAGAAGAGAGAAAAAGGCTTGAAAGTATGAAATTGTGAAAGTGTTAAAAGAGGGGCTTTGAGGTTTCTTTTTTTTTTCTTTCCTTTTGGGCAAACGTTCACTCATTGACTCTCTCTCTCTCTCTCTCTCTTACACACACACACACAAATACAAACACAAGCACAAGCACAAGCACAAGCACAAGTACATATATTACAAACATGAATAGACAGATAGACATATGCACATCAACATATGCACATACATTCACCCTGTATTCTTTGCTACTTCTTGCTAGTCAACTCTTCATTTCACTGTGTAAATATTGTCTGTCTGCCTGTTTTCCTTTCTTTTATTATTTTTTTTGTCTTTTTCTTTTATTATTTTTTTTGTCTTTTTCTTTTATTTTCTTTTTTAGCTCGTGCTGCATAACCGAATTGCTGCCAAAGACACATGAAGTCAGATATATATATATATATATATAAAGAATAAACGTAGTCCAGGAGCGGCATTTTGTCCCACAGACAATTATGGAAGTAAACCTCGTCTCTACCGACACACCCGAACATGGACTATTCGGATTATAACCAAGCATGGTAGACAACAAGTAGGAATACAATGGCTGTCATACCCACAGAGGACAATGCAAGAACCAATCCTGTGTGTGACAAGATCAGTATATATATATATATAATTATAATTTATTCGTATATTTTCTTCTGGAAAAGCCGTAATTTTACATGAACAGCCCGTCTAATATCCAGCACCCTTCTTTTAATACGATCCCCCCCCCCCCCCCCCCCCTTTGTTTTACTCTTTTATAATGTCATACCATCTATAATTTAAATCAGAATTTACTTATTTATTGGGGAGATTCAAACCAAAAGATACAAATAATATATATATATATATATATATATATACATATAAAGGTCATTTTAATTACCATCAATTATGAATTAATGGTAGAAGATTTAAAGCAAAATAAAGGTAAAGAAGGATTGAAAATCTAGTCCATATACCCAATATACCAAAGTAAACTACTAGCCACAATTGCTTAATTGACTATTATCAATTGGACCATTTCTCTTTGTATTATTTGTTGCTATGGTTATTACTACTGCAAGGATTTAATAAGAGCCAAAAAAAAAAGATTCACACTACATTTTTTTTATACTTTACAAATAACCATTAATTCAGGAACCTTTGAGTTTATATTTGAATGTCTGACAAACAAAAAGCCGATTATTTGATCTGAATCGAGTTTGGAGAAATGTGCCAGTGAATAAGTTGTGGGTTTACTCCTCACTTGTTTTATATATAAAAATATTCATTATCAATAGTATTTCTCCTAATCATACATATAAAGATAAATATATATATATATATATTCAATACAATATACTAGAACAAATTAATCCAAGACAGCCACGATTCTCTTCATTTGTATCACCTTGCTTTCACTAGTACAGGATTTCCACTCCAAAAGTTATATTTTTTTTTCAAACTATATATTTTGCAAAATCAAAACTTTCATTTTGTGCTCCGACTATATATAAAAAAAATCAATTTATTTCTTGGCTATTTGTACATTGGGGGAAGAAGCTAATGCTATGATCAACCCAGCCTTGGCAGTTTTCCATAGCGATATGGCGGGAGCACTCAGCAATATACTCCAAGAATTGACCACATACCAACCCGGGCTTTCTCTTGACCAGTGTTTTGAGTTTGGAGAAGCACTCTTCAATCGGGTTTAGGAAAGGAGAGTATGGGGGGAGAAAGTGTAGGTGGTGTCGTGAATTAGCAAACAATTCAGTGACAAGGTGGGATCTATGGATCGAGGCATTATCCATAATGAAGTTGTGAGGGGCAGCATTACTGTGGTCGAGCGAATCCATAATCGTCTTTACAAATTCAACGAAAATTGGTCCTGTCGTGCCACCAGGGGTCAACTTCGCCTACACACTCTCAACACCTTGGTAAGAAATACCGGCAAGAATTGAGATGTTTAGTCCCCTTTTCGACTTCGTCTTCACAATGCTGGTCTCGCCTTTCTTGGACCACCCTTGTCCTCTGATCAGGTTTGCATTAAAGCCTGCTTCGTCCACAAAAATGCAATTGGTTTTATACGATAAACCATTCGTGTGCATACTGTCTACGTATACTTTTCTCAGCTCAATAGTCTTCGGGTCGTTTCTTTTTTCCTCGACCGGCTTGGTTCTCTTCAATGTGAACCCGATGTTGTTGATAATGTGCTTATGTAAGCCACTGATACTCAAGTTCTGCTCTTGAAGCTCTGGAAATTTTCTAAACAGTTCCTCTCTCATTTGACCAAGAGTCAAGGTGCAGCATTCGTCCAAGAGGTCTTGAATGAACTTCGAATGCTCATCGGTTATCTTAAGACTTTCCGCGCGCGAGCCGCCTCGCTTCTTGGGCTCTACAGTAGCATCCCTCTCGAACTTGGTGAGGATGTTGTTAATCGATACCTATGAGACACCAAATGCCCTGGCTGCTTCGGCTCGGGTCATGGACTCTTCTATATAACATTTCTCCACAATCATGTTCTTGATGTGAATCGGAAGAACCTTTTGTGGTCCATTTCTCTTTCTTCTCTTAACGATAGCGATTTGATTGGGGTTCATGTTGGAGGATTTGAGTATAGAAAAAGATAATAGATAAAGACAGTTCTCAAAACCATATTACAAACTTAGCATTATATACTTTTCTTATAACAATATATTGACATTGCATGTTTTCTTATATTGTTTTTAATAAACAGTATAGACATTCTTTAAATACTTTATCGCACATATTAGCATTCTTCATGCTCTTTATTAATTTGCTTTAAATTTCTTTCTATCCGCATTAATTAATTTATTTTTTTCATATATAGTCGGAGCACAAAATGAAAGTTTTGATTTTGCAAAATATATAGTTTGAAAAAAAAAATATAACTTTTGGAGTGGAAATCCTGTATCTTAGAATATATGTCTGGGACTTTGTTAGAAGAATCCGGCGCCAGCATCAAATCATTGACTGACCCTCCAAAAATTGAATTAAGTGAACCGTGCAAGGATATTTTGAATCTTATTTCCAAATCTTCTGCTTCAGCAACATGCATAAAGTCTCAAATAAGGTCTTTTATTGGAACTAATAATTCTCTGGATGAATCTGAATATGCTGACTATTACTTTGCGGAATCTACACTTCATCATTTGTAAGTATCTATATATCATAATAAAAAAGAAAGGCATTGTCATTATTTTGATAGTTAATTAGTTAATTAGCTAATTAACCTAATATCTCTATCTAAATAGCTTGCAAATGATGACCAGCCCAAGAAACCCAATTCTATTCCCAATGAAAGAGAGGACATCTGCTCCAATTACAACAATATACTTGTTACATGCAATGTTCTTAAGCTGTAATGACCTAGTATCTTTCCATTGGTAAATAAATTAGTTTGAAACAAATGAAAAGGTTGTCTTCTAAACACATATTAGGATTGAGCGGACAGCTGATATAACAGGAGCTGCGAATTGGGATGGAATATGTTTTTCAATCAAAGATAAGCGCCTCACGCCCGTTTTGATTGAATTTTCTGGAGGGATTCACTTTAATAGTACCACAGAAAAAGAGCAAAGAGATGAAAGCAAAATGATACGAAATATGGTCAAGCTCTTGGAATATGCCAAATATGTCAAAAAGCACAAGTCTCCTGTCCCGCAGTTCTACTGTCGTTTCTTCAGTAAGTTGATTGTGAACATACATACATACATATATATATATATATGTATGGACATTCAAACCACAGCTAATATTTCTTTTAGACAACCAGATTTTCTTTGAAGCCATATTTTTAGTTGATGAAGAAACTAGACTTGTAAAAAGAACTTTTTGCAAGATTCCCTGTCCGGTAACCCCACGCGAGCTAAAGATCTTTGCTGAAAACATTCCTGCTATGTTAAAATGGAAGCAGGCAATAATAAACTATGTGATCGAATCACAAAAGTGAAGAATAAAAACCATAGAATTAAAGAAATAAAAGTGCTTATGTTCTTTTACTTTTACTGACTACCAACAACCGAGTCATTATTACTTTTTTTTTGTTTATTGTTTCAATATGTGTTCAAATGATCTTGCTTAAGTATAGAAATATTTTTCTTTTAATCTTTTGATTGCATTTTCTTCCACAGCCAAGGCTCCTCTGGCAGCTTATTCAAGTTTTACTGATACTAGAGTTTCGTTTGATTTTATATTCTAATTAATAAGAGCAATGGTTACATATACATATGCTTCTTGTTGTTCAGTTGGCTTACAGTTGAGAATCCTAAACATGTCGTGATGATTGATTGTTTTTACGCGTAAAAACAATCAATCATCAGAAGAATAATAATGTACATTGGTACCAATTAGTAAAAGTCAATTAATTGAACAATGCCTATTAGGTACACATTACCTTTATCAAAGTACAGACTACAGAAGACTCCCTGCATTCATATAAAGAAGTTTCACTCTTTATATGCAACGTTCGCATCCGGATGCCTTTTACAATGAAGCAAAAGGCCAGAGCCCAGAGCGTTAGCAGGGGGGACAATGTACCTTTTTGTTACTACATGTTGAAGTAATAACTAAGTGCACATCGTTGTCTTCTACATCAAACTCCCTGCATTCATATAAAGAAGTTTCACTCTTTATATGCAACGTTCGCATCCGGATGCCTTTTACAATGAAGCAAAAGGCCAGAGCCCAGAGCGTTAGCAGGGGGGACAATGTACCTTTTTGTTATTACATGTTGAAGTAATAACTAAGTGCACATCGTTGTTTGATGGTGTAGTCTAAAGGAACGCCATAATGGTGATAAGGGAATAACCATTACATATATTCGTTGTGACCGCAACGTCATCAAAACAGGCCCGGTCCGGCACAACGATGTCTGAGCTGGCACTTTTTTTTTGCAGTTCGAAATGATTATTGTAGAAAATCACAGGATTTAATACTCTGGGTGCGTAACAAAGTTGCGTATGGACAACTTCTTTGTTTTCTTATAGACAATTGGTATATGTGCTGTGTTTCTTAATACGCTTATATTCCCATAGAGGAAATTATGGCTAAAGTCCGTACCGCGTATTAAGCTCCTCCGAGTCGGCTAGTACTCCTTTTCGGCGGAGTTATTTATTTTTACAAACTTTTGAAAGAAAAAAAACATATCGGTGTAGGCACAGGTCTATATCAAAAAAGGCGTTCTATATTCCGAGATCACCTCTTCACATTTTACCCTTTGAATACTAAAGAAAAATCTAAAAAGTCACGTGCCTAACTTGTTTACATTTTTGTTAGTAAGACTGTGACGGAGGTCACTCTTGAGTTCATAAATCAGTACCTTATTTGGACGCCCCTTTATAATCACTCAAAATCCAATTTCAATAAACTCAGTCTTCTTCCTGATACAGGATTTCCACTCCAAAAGTTATATTTTTTTTTCAAACTATATATTTTGCAAAATCAAAACTTTCATTTTGTGCTCCGACTATATATAAAAAAAATCAATTTATTTCTTGGCTATTTGTACATTGGGGGAAGAAGCTAATGCTATGATCAACCCAGCCTTGGCAGTTTTCCATAGCGATATGGCGGGAGCACTCAGCAATATACTCCAAGAATTGACCACATACCAACCCGGGCTTTCTCTTGACCAGTGTTTTGAGTTTGGAGAAGCACTCTTCAATCGGGTTTAGGAAAGGAGAGTATGGGGGGAGAAAGTGTAGGTGGTGTCGTGAATTAGCAAACAATTCAGTGACAAGGTGGGATCTATGGATCGAGGCATTATCCATAATGAAGTTGTGAGGGGCAGCATTACTGTGGTCGAGCGAATCCATAATCGTCTTTACAAATTCAACGAAAATTGGTCCTGTCGTGCCACCAGGGGTCAACTTCGCCTACACACTCTCAACACCTTGGTAAGAAATACCGGCAAGAATTGAGATGTTTAGTCCCCTTTTCGACTTCGTCTTCACAATGCTGGTCTCGCCTTTCTTGGACCACCCTTGTCCTCTGATCAGGTTTGCATTAAAGCCTGCTTCGTCCACAAAAATGCAATTGGTTTTATACGATAAACCATTCGTGTGCATACTGTCTACGTATACTTTTCTCAGCTCAATAGTCTTCGGGTCGTTTCTTTTTTCCTCGACCGGCTTGGTTCTCTTCAATGTGAACCCGATGTTGTTGATAATGTGCTTATGTAAGCCACTGATACTCAAGTTCTGCTCTTGAAGCTCTGGAAATTTTCTAAACAGTTCCTCTCTCATTTGACCAAGAGTCAAGGTGCAGCATTCGTCCAAGAGGTCTTGAATGAACTTCGAATGCTCATCGGTTATCTTAAGACTTTCCGCGCGCGAGCCGCCTCGCTTCTTGGGCTCTACAGTAGCATCCCTCTCGAACTTGGTGAGGATGTTGTTAATCGATACCTATGAGACACCAAATGCCCTGGCTGCTTCGGCTCGGGTCATGGACTCTTCTATATAACATTTCTCCACAATCATGTTCTTGATGTGAATCGGAAGAACCTTTTGTGGTCCATTTCTCTTTCTTCTCTTAACGATAGCGATTTGATTGGGGTTCATGTTGGAGGATTTGAGTATAGAAAAAGATAATAGATAAAGACAGTTCTCAAAACCATATTACAAACTTAGCATTATATACTTTTCTTATAACAATATATTGACATTGCATGTTTTCTTATATTGTTTTTAATAAACAGTATAGACATTCTTTAAATACTTTATCGCACATATTAGCATTCTTCATGCTCTTTATTAATTTGCTTTAAATTTCTTTCTATCCGCATTAATTAATTTATTTTTTTCATATATAGTCGGAGCACAAAATGAAAGTTTTGATTTTGCAAAATATATAGTTTGAAAAAAAAATATAACTTTTGGAGTGGAAATCCTGTACTAGTGAAGCAGTCACTTTTTTTTCTCTCTCTTTCTTTCAAGAGCTTAAATCATTTCTATATATATAAATCTATTCACCCACTGTATAAATTATAGTAAAGATTTTATAATATAGAAAAATAAAGGAAGAATAGAGAGAGAGAGAGAGAGAGAGATTTCTTACCGGCTTTATATACCAACCATTTATCCAACCATTAAAATAATAATAATAATAATAATTATAGTAAATACAGGCACGGAGCAAATCGATAAAATGCATTACAGCGTATTATACTATAATATATTTTTTATTCTATTTCAAGTATACATGTATATGTATTGAAACAAGGGACAACAATAAAATAATAATAATGATAATAAAGAGAAAGAGAAAGAATCATTTTGGACAGGTAGAACGGGTTTAATGTTCTACCCAGCAATGCGGATGAATCAGCAAATAACCGGGTCTTGCTTCTCACACACTTTTTTCGCAATTGTCAAACGCAATAAATTTCAAGCTCAGGCTTATCGAAACATTTATTTTGTTATATTTTATGGGAGAGTTTTCCAGAAAGAAGAATGGTATATAGATGAGGACAAGGCTCATTAACCATGTTGATCATACTACACATGGCCCATAAAAGCCTTTGCTCAATTTTAATAGCTTGGGTTAGACTCACCAGACGTTTCGGTCTTATTTTGCGTCATATCGGAAAGAAGGCCAAATATGGTTTCTTGAATTTTGCTGTTCTTGTTGTTGTAACTGGTTTCTTCTATCACTGTAAGTACCATAGTTAGTAGCTTCATGACCTATATTTTGGATCGTCTTTATTAATGTAATTTACTCACTGATTTATTCAAACTATTTCTAGTGTTGCACTACTTGATGTCAGTAAACTTTATAATTTAATCGGGTATAAACATGCACACACAGATTTATGTATTCCAGGGGAGATGTGTGAATGGCCGTGTAAGCTAAACACCAATACCATTTCTCTCAAAAACAAATTACCTTACGCTCCTCAAAATTGCAATATTAAATATGTAAATACATAAGTACATAATTTCTATTTTAAAAGAAAAAATAAGAGTAAAAATGAATATTCGCGTATTGGCTCTATAGAGGTGAAGTATCCTATTTCTTTCTTTCTTTGGTTCAATTCCATCAAACCCTTTATAGGCCTTTTTTTTTTAGCCCCATATTGTTACCAATCAATTTTTCATATTACTCCTCTCGTTTTAAACTACTTGGCTTTGTACTCCTTGTATTTATACCGAGTTCTACAATCCAACAGTAATTGTAGAAATCCATAATTCTAATGCGTTTTTCCCCGTTGTCTTTATTCTTTCTCTTATTATCATTAGTAATAAAACCTGAGCTGATCATAAGGGGTTACATCTTATTGTCTTGCTTTATTACAAGAAGCCCTACTCAAAAACAATATTAGCCCTAATCATCCTACTAGACACATACACACATATAATTCTAGCTCTAGCTTAATAATCCTTTGTACAGAAAAATATTAGACAGAAAGCAAAAACTCATGACCAACCGTAAGAAACACGGTGAGAAAAAAAAACGCAAAAATAACCAATACATGAAAAAAGCAAGTAGTCTCCGCTTAGATTTATTGCGGATGTGTCGTTTTCACATGGTTATTTGCTGTCTGCTTGGTTACCCTTCTAACCCCCCCACTTTCTCCCTCTCCCTCTTCACCCCCGCAAATAAAGCCAGGTCCAAAAAAAACTCAACAAGTTTTGGACTTCTTTAACTCATTCCTTCCCTCATCATGGCTCTCAAACAAGTTTTCATCGTCGCCGCCAAGAGGTACCCGAGAAATTATTCCAAAACTTTTCTAATAGCATAAAGGATTCAAAAATAAATAAATAAATAAATAAATAAATAAATAAATAACGCTTTCAACTCAACGCAACATTTTTCTATCTTTCAATTACTTTATTTTATATAAAAAAAAAAGAACACCTATTGGTGCTTTTGGTGGAAAGCTCAAGGATTTGACCGGTAAAGTAACTAAGCAATAGCACGTCTGATACACTTCTTCTTCTTCTTCTTCTTTTGCTTGTGTATTCTTTATTGAGGCAATATATTGATTTTTTTTTCTTCTTAATTTTATAATTACGTAGCATCTGAACTCGGTGGTTATGCTTCCAAGGCTGCTTTGGCCACTCTTCCTTCAAACTTGCCTGTTGACTCTGTCATCTTTGGTAACGTTCTCCAAACCGACGTTGCTGGCGCTTACTTGGCTCGCCACGTCGGACATCGCGCTGGATTGCCCGTCGGTGTTCACGCTCTGACTGTAAACCGACTTTGCGGTTCGGGTTTCCAGAGTTTGATCAACGGTGCCCAGGAGATCCAGTTGGGCGAGAGTGATGTTGTTCTCACCGGTGGTGCCGAAAGCATGTCTTTGGCCCCTTACACCTTGTCTGGTCAGTCCCGCTGGGGAACTCGTCTCGGCGTTGATCTGACTCTCAAGGATTCTCTCTGGACTGCTCTTACTGACCAGTACCCTAACCCAACTCCCATGGGTATTACTGCCGAGAACCTTGCTGAGAAGTATGGTATTACCAAGGATGAGTGTGATGCATACGCGCTTCTTAGTCAGCACCGTTATGAGAAGGGTAAGCAGGGGAGAGAGAGAAAATAAGAAAAAAAGGGCAACTGGTGGATAAATATTTTTGATTTTTTTTGAATTTTGATTTACTAACTGATTTGTATGTATGAATAATATGTTCTTTTATCATCATCATTATTTATGGTTTTTTAGCTGCTGCTGCTGGCGTTTATGACGCAGAAATTGAGGGCATTGAGATCAAGGGCAGAAAAGGACCTGAGCTTGTTTCCAAGGATGAGCACCCCCGCTCTGGTATGACCATTGAGAACCTTACCAAGCTTAAGCCTGTGTTCAAGAAAGGTGGTGTCACCAGTGCCGCCAACTCATCTGGCATCAACGACGGTGCTGCTGCTGTTGTGATTGCAAGTGAGGATGCTATTCTCAAACACGGTCTTACTCCACTCGCACGCGTCGTAAGCTGGCAGTCTTCGGGCGTTGAGCCCACCTTGATGGGTATTGGACCCGTGCCTGCCATCAGAGGCGCCCTTGCCCGCGCCAAGCTCACTCTTGACCAGATGGATATTGTCGAAGTCAATGAGGCCTTTGCCGCCCAGTACCTTGCTGTCGAAAAGGAGCTTGGCTTGGTTCGTGAAAAGACTAACGTTAATGGCGGTGCCATTGCAATCGGTCATCCTTTGGGTGCCTCAGGTGCTCGTATCTTGACCCACCTTACACACGCACTCCAGCGCACACAGTCTAAATACGCCATTGGCTCAGCCTGCATTGGTGGTGGACAGGTAAGAATAAATCCAATCATTGCTTTTAGCTTTAGCTTCGGGTTTAAAAATATTATAATATACGTATTGGGTTTGCTCATCTTGCTATTTGTGTAGGGTATCGCTGTTGTATTGGAGCGTGTTTAAAGAGGTTGACGGATTAGATTGTTTTTTTTTTCTTATTCTTAAATAAATAAATATATAAATATATATATTTATATGTATGTAATTATAATTATTATTTTTATAAAAGCATGATGAATGGTACTTATTGATACAATACACTGCAAACGAACTAGCTTTTTCTTTAAAGAAAATGTGTGCAACAGAAAACGAGGCTTTGAACTTTACAGTTGTTTCACGTGTACAAATAATTAAAAGCTTGAGCCTTTCTTTTCTCATCGCTTATCATCCATCTCTTCTTCTTCTTCTTCTTCTTCTTCTTCTTCTTCTTCTTATTCAATTATCTGCCTTATCATAAGCAGGTATGGGAGCTATACAAAAAATGACAGGAGCTTTGAAGTCAAGAACTACCAAAGATAGCTTACCTCACAGAAGCACACAATCCCAATCCCAATCAGAAGAACGTACTGATCAAAGAAGCTCTAAGAAAAACCGTTCTCCCCCTCTATCTCATAAGGTGTCTTCAGGAGATATAATAAGAAAAAGCCATACACACGCCAACAACTTCCCTCCGCTTCCTTCTAGTACTTTCTTCAATACTGGAACACAAGAGGTAAAAGATTTATTTCTTGCTTTATTTTTGTAATAAATCCTTTTATGTACAAAAACGCGCCATATGATATATATATATATATAAAAACTTATATACTGAATTTTCTTTAAATACATGAATCAGTCACATTCGCGTCAGTCTTCAGCAAATAATATGACCTCTTCACGACAACCTACTCATCAACCAGAAGGACATCAAAAGCGGAATATGCGCGAAGACGTTCGAGATGCTTCCTCCAAGAATATTTATAGCCAAACAAACATGCCTGTTTTTACCGAAGGACTACTAGCATCTGATAATAACACTACATCACCACAATATGAGAAGCCAAATACCCAATATCCTAGCAGGCCTAATCCTCCACCTCAAAGTTATGCTCAAGCTAGCAAAAATGGAACATATTATTCAGACCCTTCGAAACAATTTGAAACTTTCAATGACATCCCAGAGTCAATGGAAGGTGTCGAGAGTACTGCTATACCAACAAGAAAAATAACTTCTATTTCCACTCCTACTACTATTGATACTTCTGCAAGTGATCAACCCGAAGTACCTGACCGCAGCTACAACAGCCATCCACCAGAACATAAGTCAGAAATGGCTGTTCAAACCAACCATCAGCCGCGCCCAGACAATTATTACACAGAGAATACATACTCTTCTTCATATCCAAATGACCGCGCTGTGACCAGTAATTCACACATTGATACATACCATCAACATGAAGGCTATCCAAAGCGATCAAATAGTACAGACGATCGTAGTTCCAGACTTTCTTTATCAGAAAGTGTAAAAGAAAACGTGTCTTCCAGCGGACCAATTTCCTATTTTAAAAGCTGGATAGGCTCCGGAAACAACAACCAACCTGCCAATGGAAGCTCCAAATTGTCTGATCAAAATACTGAGAATTATATCCAAAGAATCAAAGATTTGGAGGAGGAGCTCAAAAAGACACAGATGTCATTGAAAACACAGAAAAATAAGAATTCAACTCTCGAAAACAAAGAGAGGAAGTATTTGGACCAACTTTCCGCAGCAGCAAATGAGTTACGTTCAATGGATAATTCGTTTAAGACATATGCTAGCCAACTCACGACAGAGTTAAGCAATACCAAAGAAGAACTCAGCAAGAAAAAAATCGAGTACCAAGTCTTATTCTCAGAGTTCCATGATAGTGTAAAGCGTATCCGGGCAACTGATGATGATCTCTCTACGATACAACACCAGCTAAATAATATACAATCCAAGATCTCAAACATGAGCATGAACCTCAAAAAATATTTGAGTCCAGATAACGAAAAGGTCACGAATTTCTTGCTTGGATATTGGAAAGACGAGCTTCCGGGAATAAAGCATTTTATAAAAGAGAAAGACGGGATCCAGTTCTTTGAATACGGTATTATCAACTTGCTTGTGGAGAAGATCGTCACTGATACGCTTATTCGTGAGATTTACGACCCGCCAATTTACTTTGGACTGCCTATCAACTCAATTTATGCCAATCTTTCTAACTGGGAACCGTTCAAAACAACTAAAGATTGGTCCCTGCGCCTGAGGGAGCAGCTCTGTTTTCTCGCAGCAAGACCTGAAATTGTCGAAAGTCTCAAGCAAGAGCGAATGATTCTTGCAATCAGACTGGTGGATATTTTATCTGAGATTTTTGTCGGCTTTGGTCCTGAGGTTAAAAACAAGCTTAGTAAAATTATTGAAATGGCCGCTCAGGTTAGTCTGGCTATGCACAGTCAAGCTATACCTGTCAAGTGTAAGAAGTTGGTTGAAGGAAGGGACAAGATACAAGGAGGCATGAGACAGCAATATGGATCAGGTGAAGGTGAAACGACAATCCAGGTTGTGGTCTGCCCGCCCTTTATAGCAAATGAAGGTCAAGAAACTGTGTGTACGTTAATGGAGGCAAAAGTCATCTGTGGGGATTTTCCAAATATACCAAACGTGGATTCCTCCGATTTTGGTGACATGAAAGAAAACCCCCCTGTTAGTAATCAAGATGATAAATCAGAAGTCTCGGCCGAGAGTATTTAAGCTGGGTACATTATATAACCTTTCTATTGACCAAAAAGATGTGTATATTTTATATCTGAAGCATCTATTACATATAAAAATAAGGAAAATAAAAACTTTAAAAATGAATATATGAATGACAGTTCCTTTGAACTTAGTTTATTGTATTGTAAGAGAAAATAGATTGACTCTTAATACTTGTTTCTTTGAATACCTATAACTACAGTATCTCTTCATTAATTCCTCCTCCAACCTCACCACATTTTGAGAATCATCCCACTCATCACGACCGACATGTATTTGCATTCGTCAACTGGCTTCCTTTGCTTGCAGATAATTCAAGAGAGAAAGATGGAACTGACATTTGTGGCTCAACACCTTTGCCATCAAGCTATCATTCAATTCTGCCTGTACATAGAATTCCTTTAGAAGTACCAATTGCAAATCATACTACAGGACTTGTCCAAAAAAAGGCTTTTTGTTTAAAAATAATAATAAATAGTATTCTTTCTTTCATTTGTTTTAAAAAAAGAAAAGCAAATGACAATAAGAATAACAAAGAATAACAGAGCTGAATAATCACTACTTATAAATCATCAGCATTGAGTGTATAAAGAAGATATAAGCAAGACTTTTTATTTATCTTTATTGTGGCTCATATCCAAGAGTTCATGGAGATAGATGTCTCCCAACATCATCGGGAACTGTTTTATTAAACAGATTTGTAAGAACTGTAGACAACACCAGTCAAAGATTGTTAACCAATTTAAAGGACACATTGCTGTAAATGGTATGACGAGTTTATTAAACTAAAAGACACTTATTCTGCCTTCTCTGGCAATTCGTGATGCCTGAGTATTCACGACTGTCCTTAACTTGGGACTTTCTTTTTCGTAATTAGATCTGGTTTGGGAGTTTTTTGTTGTTGTGATTTTTATCACAGAAGTCAATTTCTCTCAAACTATTCCCGAGGAACTTTTGCTTAAGGTAAGCCAGGGAGCTTGGAAACTGTCTGCTTGTTTGTGTTTTGCGTAAAGTGGTCTTTGGTTGACCAGCTGGGTCTTCTTTTCTATGCACGGACAAAAGGTCTGGTTGCCCAACTTTGAACTTTGGCTTTCATATGTAGCCCCAAATCAATTTCTTTTCTACAAAAATGTTTAAAGGGTAAAATTTTGAAAGTGTAATTTCTAAAAGAAAAGAAAAATGATACATTTTGCAAAACAAAATAACACTGGGTTTTGGCCATGATAAAAGAAACCCTTTTAGAATCAGACGAGAATGAGTTACTGTCCCTTACTGTATTCAATGTTGGATCAATTTGAGTTTTTATTTGATATTTATTTATTTTTTACCAAAAATTGATCAGAAAGAATCATCTAAATTTTTAGCTTGGATATGTTCTTAATTTAATTGCGACCTAGGCTCTTTACAAACCACGTCAAAACTGCCATTTTACTTTCTTTTCAGTCTGTTGCTGATTTGCCCTGATGAATTTTGGTGTTCCTTCTCTATAGGATGTAGACGGCAATTCTGGTATTCGCAAGGCTATAAATTTAACTAAATAAAAATAAAAATGATCAGTAGGTACTATGATGATGTATTTTACTTAGTTGATAATATTATATACGTTTTTATAGCTATTTGGCTCCCTAACTTAAAGCTCTCTGCTGATTATTGCCTGGTTGTCTTAAAGGCAATGTGAGGTGTAAAAGTGTATTATGTGTGCTACGTTTCTGATGCTGGGTTCTTTATATGTTAAGTATATGGGTTAGTATTCTTCAAAGCCAAAATAAAGATAAAATCCGAGAAAGTCAAGTAGCAGTCGAATTGTATATTATCAGTCAAAAGTATATTTATATTCGGTGTGGATCAATATATACATAATATAATATAAATTGCAATACCTATAGGCTATTTCTTCATTATCATTATCATTATTTTACTTTTATATGTATGTGTATGTGTCTAAGTATGTATATTCTAAAGGCTGTACTTCCAGCGTTAAGTTACGGGGTTTTATGTATTTACGTTTGCTGCTGGTCTTTTAGGATTTATCGATACTCAGGGTCCACCAGTCTTGCATACTCTTGGATGATTTCTTTTTGTCTACCTTGTAAGGTTCTGATACAAAAAAATAAATATAAATACAGGGTTAATTATGTATCAATTTTTTTTGGGTAGTATATCTTACCTAGGCATGTCTATTTTCACAGTAACGATTTGATCACCCTTTGTAGAGCTTCGAATGCATTTAATGCCTCGTCCACGTAATGCAATATCATCGCTCGGTTGAGTTCCAGGTGGGATCTTAAGCTCAACATCACCATCAATAGTAGGGACTCGGACTTTACCACCTAGAATTGCCTTGTAGAATGGAATCTTTACGTCGACAAAAACATCTGCTTCTTGTCGCCGGAAGGTTTTAGATGGTAATATCTAGTTATAAAGTAGGTAAAATTGCACACACAAAAAGAAGAAGTCAAATTTACAGGGAAGTGTAAGAAAGTCTTCTTTATGATATAAATATAAATAATATTTCACTTACATTTATAGAGACGAAAAGATCTCCATTAGAGCCATTTCCTTGCATAGGAGCATCTCCTTTACCCGGGATTCGTAGACGTGCTTTGTTGTCTATACCAGCTGGTATATTGACCTGAACTGTCGTTCGTTCTCTGACCTTTCCCAGACCATTGCATGTATTACATCCAGCACCTGGAGGAATAGATGTTCCACGTCCTCCACAGGCTTGACAGGTAGACTGCATCTGATACCCGCCCATTGATATGTTTTGTACTCCAGACCCATGACAGGATGAACAACTTTCTTTTTGTTTTCCCTTTTGCAGACCAGATCCCTTACAAGAGGAGCAACTGACAACTCGCTCAACTACTACATCTTTTGTTGCACCCTTTGCAGCTTCCATAAAAGTGACATTGAGTGGCACCTGAAAACAAATAACAAAAGAATATGAGAATAGGAACGTTGATTATTGTACAGAAAGATTTGTACTACTTTAAATATACTATATGACCTTTTCTTTCTCTCTTTCTTTTGGTTTCTGTTATACCTGAAGATCTTCACCGCTCATGTGCCTAAAAGGGTCTCCTCCTCCTCCTCCACCCATACCACCCATGCCACCCATGCCTCCTTTTGCTCCTCCCGAAAATCCACCACCAAAGAATTGACTAAATATATCATTGGGATCAAATCCACCATGGAAACCTGCTGATCCGTTTTGGAATCCACCTGTACTATAAGCGCCAGGTCCTGGTCCAGTACCAGGACCACCTACAATAATAGAGTTTGTTTTAATATCGGTATATATATATATAGTGAGTGAGTTTGTGTATTTTCTCATGTATCTATACCTTCGAATCCAAATCCAAATTGATCATATTGTTTTCGTTTCTCTTCGTCTGATAGAATTTCGTAGGCTTCCTGGATTTGAACAAATTTTTCACGAGCGTCTTTGTCTTTGTTGGTGTCGGGATGATACTTTTTAGCGAGCTTTTAAAGAAAGAAAGAAAAAAGTTAATAAATAAAGTTATTAATTTTAATGAATAAATTTAACATTATATTTTCTACCCATCTATTTTTTTTTCTTTTTTTTTTCTTACAGCATAATAAGCCTTTTTTATCTCACTTTGAGATGCAGTCTTGGATGTGCCCAATACTTCATATGGGTCTTTATTTAATGCTCTTGTGGGTTCTACATATTGAAGATCAGTAAAAAAAAAACAACACTCATACACAAAGGAAGAAGTGATTATAATGCTCAGCTTGACAGCTCAGTGTAGTACAATGTACGCCAATTTTACCTGAAGCATGAAATTGCCTCTACAAAAGGTAGATGTACATAGTTACAATATGAGTGTGGGGTTGAGTATCACTTTATAATAATATTATATATTTATTTAAAAAACCGGCGGCTTATACAGTATCATTATTATTCCTAGTAAAAGAATAGAAAAACGAAATACCTTTTGTAGACAAATGGCAGGAATGACATTAGCAACCTTGATTCCTGTTCATTAGGAGACATTAGATGCATGTTGATGAGTTTTGACATTACCAACAACCAAAGTATACTATCGGCTGTCTTTCTCTCTAGACCCATGTATTGCCGTTATATCTTGATCTTAACTTTACCTTTTGCGAAACTAAGATGGCGCACTAAACTATGGTTGGCTAATATTGGCTTATGTGTAATACGGGCTAGTGCACTTGAGATGCATTGCCTTGTGAGCAAACAATTTAAAGCTAGTCTTTGTGAATAAGCCATTGCTTTTCTTTTGTGATGATAATATTATTGTCTCTTTAATAACAGCAAGAATAATATTAATAAATGACAAGCAAGTAAGCAAACAAGCAAGCAAACAAACAACCAAAATAAAATAAAATTAATGAGAGAGAGAGAGAGAGAGAGAGAGAGAGAAAGAAAGATTTCTTTTTAGATGGAGAGATGTTTCACAGCCATCTATCTTTTTCTCTATCTAAATCTACTGTCTCTACTTGGTGTGACTTTTGATGTGGAGATTTTCACTCAGCTATGCTTTGTCGTTGGCTGTACAAAAATCACAAGCGGCATAATTACAAGCAAACATACAAACACACACACACATTTTTATATATAAAATTAACTAATTGATTTTTGGAATTATTATCTTTTTTTTTTATTATTATTGAAAAAAAAATATAGAAGTAAAATCTTCCTCTTAAGAAAGGCAGAAAAGCTCGTTAAATAAAGAAAGAAAGAAAGAAGAAGAAAGGAATACCATAATGAATCTTTTTGGTTTTGAAAGAAAAAATAAAATAAAAAAAAGAGGTTTGTCATACAAAGATGTTGATGAGAGGAGGATAAACATGATGTGCAATGAAGTAGTAAAAAAAAAAGGAAGAAGAAGTCGAATTAGGAGCAGTGCGAGTTAAATGATAAAGAGGAAGATTGGAAGATGTCTAAGGATAAATAGAAGAGAAAGGGAGAGAGGGATAATATAAAGAAGAGAGAGAAAAGAAAGGGATAAAGGAGTGAGAGGTTATAAGTTAATACTATAATTAATACTAATATTAATAGTGTTAAGAATAAGAATAAGGATAATACGAGATGAAGGGAATAAAGGAAAGGAGTTAAGGAAGTAGGTCAAGTAAAAAATAAATAATACATACATACAAATGTTTAACAATTCAAAAAGGAAAACAAAATGGATAGTTAAAATATATATATATATATAGCACCTTTTGTTTTTTGTTTTTTTTTTTAAAAAAAAAAAACACTACGTTTTTTGAAGAAGAGACTGGTGGTCTATTCGTTCGCTTCCGATAGGTAGGCCGGTGAAGATGATCTTTCTCCAGTTTGGAAACATGATGTTTGCCATCACAGCACATTCGAACATCTTCTAACGGATCATCGTCACCGTCGTATCCGTGTTGGTGATGATCGGCAGGCGTCGATCGACCAGAAGCAGTTGCTAACCGCGAGCTGTTGGAACCACTACGGAACAAGTCTTGGATCTGTTGTATACTACGCTTACGCAGGAGAGATACTCTACCGCTAGAGGACACTGATGGTGGCACAGTGAGACGAGGGTTTTGTTGTTCAGACTCTAGATTATTAAGCATTGTTGCAGTACCGGTCCCGGGTTGTTGTTGCTGCTGTTGTTGTTGCTGCTGCTGCTGGTCCGTATTGGCCCGTGCGAGCAAGTAAGACAAGGACTGCATAACATAGTACAAAACGGTTAAATACCAGTGTATTATCAGCATTACTTTCTCTAAACTTAAGCCACAGTCTTTTTTTTGTATTTACCTCCAACCAAACTTTGTGGCGTTCCATGTTTGGCGCGGTGACCTTTAATAATCTAGTGTTTGTCTTGATCATCAAGCTAACATTGGGCATTCCAACAACACCTGGGTTGGAATCCTCTACAGTAGAGACACTCTCGATGAAAGCTATTTCAAATAAAGTAAAAGTAAATATCACAATTAATTTTTAATCAATTATCTTAATCAATTATCTTAATTATTATCACTATCATTATTTATCATATTTGGTATAGTGAAATCTACAAACTTACCACTCTTGGCTTTTGTGACATGGGACTCGACACCAGGTGCTTGGGTACTCCAATAAAGGGTACGTGTGTAAGGATGAATCCAGAAATATCTCTTGTGACGGTTCTCTGAAAGACCACTGCCAACATGTTTACGGGTGTACTTCCACAACCATTCTCCAATCATTGTATCGGTAACAAGAGCAATTGGACCTGAGCTAGCATTGTGGAGCGATTGAGAGCCTTGAGAAGCTACTTCCGAATGCGATGAGACGGAATGTGAAATGTTGGGATTGTTGTGGATATTGAGGCCCTGTTGGTTGCTGCTACGTTGTCCGTCCAGACTCTCAAACGACATTCCAGAAGACAGGCTCTGTTGATCACGGCGAGGATCTAGATCTTGTCTACCCTGATAAATGATATCGTTGGGATCAACGTAGACAGAACTGTACATCTGGGGCGAGGACTCGTCTTGTTGGGTGATGTAGAGAGGAGCTTTGCCCTTGTGTTCACGGCTCGAAACCGAAGATCGCAGTGACGAACTTTCAAGGGTGCTGATAGAATTTGCATAGCCGACACGAGACAGCAATGATGCCGGTGGTGGGCTGGTGGGACGTTGAGGGACAAGGGAGCTAGCAGCGGTAGCAGCAGCAGCAGTGACAGCATCATTAGTAGAACGTATACTATTGCTGCTTCTTAATGAAGAACCACGGGCAGCAAGATCAGCCAGGCTAGGTGTATTGGCTTTGCGAATTCCAGTACGGCCAATGTTGTTAGAACTCATGTCACAGGTGTGGCGCTTGTTATCATCAGACAGGGATCGAACGTCACTCTGGAAATCCTCACTTGTCTGACTCTTTGCAAGGGCGGCAGCCACAGCGGCAGCCACGGCACTTGCTACCATCTCATCAGCTTCTTCCTTGGTGTACATCTTTGACTGAACGGGATGCTCGAGGGCCTCTCGGAAAGATAATCTCTTGGCATCTGTCAGTTCTTCTGGTGAAGAAAAGTAAGAAGGTGATCCCACAGAACCATCTGATGATGGTGATGTAACGGGCGACTTTCCGGGTAAGGACATGTAATTATCAGATAACACTAATGGAGATTCTTCTCTGGTCTGGACAATTGGCTCAACAATCACTACAGGAGTCTCTGGTCTGTTACTCTTGTGGGTGGTGGCGGTGTCGTTGAGGGAGTCAGGCGAAGAATTGCTTCTCAATGTAGTTTCTGTTTCGTATCCAGAAGAAGTTGATCTTTGCTTGGCTACATGAGACTGATCCTCAGGGATAGCATGTGCAGAGTCAATGACTTTGGAGACCAAAGCACCAAGTCCAACAGCGCTGACGGCAGAAGTCAAGAGATCTTTGACAGCATAAGAGTCATTGTTTTCTGCTGCTAATATATCGACTTGAACAGCTCTGTCCATACGAACTACATCATTCTGTAAGTTTTTGGTGGCCACCTCTTCGGGAATAGTTACTATTGCAGCAGCAGCGGAATCTGGCTTGGAATCACTCAGAACAATCGCTTCTTCAACAACAGGTGCATCGTATTGGACGCCGGCATCGACGGCTTCATTTGGCTCACACTGAGTAGATTGGTGAACAAGATTTGCTGGATCGCATTGGATTTGAGCGTGTACTGCGGGTAATTCTTCGTACTGTACTCCATGGTCAACGTAATTGAATATATCGCTCTGTACACTCATGTCATGGGTTGTCAATGAGTCACTCTGGATACCTACATCAGCACTTTCGACAGACAATGTACATTGTGTTCCCATTTCGACAGATTCGAGCATTTCTTCAATCTCGCTCTGGACGCTAACGTCGTGTGTGGTCGAAATATCGCTCTGGACAGCCATGTCGACGCTTTCTACAAAGCTTTCGCACTGGGTGCCCATGTCAGCACTTTCAACAGTCTCGCCCATCTCGCTCTGGACACCACTGTCATTTGTCATGACCACCTCACTCTGAACTCCACTGTCCGTTCTTTCTATGGCAACACTCTGAACTCCACTATCCGTTCTTTCTATGGCGACACTTTGGACTCCACTGTCCATTGTTTCGACGCTAGTGCTCTGAACGCCACTATCGGCGGTTGAGACAGAAATGCTCTGAACGCCACTATCCTTGGTCAGGACCTCAATGCTCTGGGCAAAAGCGTCATTGGTTGACACTTGAACGCATTGGACGGCAATGTCATGTACCTCTGTCGGAGAGAATTCGACGGCCGGAAGGTTGGTTTGGGACAATTCGACAAAACGTGGTTCAGGGACAGGGATAGGTGCAGGTGCAGGTGCAAGTGTAGGAACAGGAGCAATGTTCTCGTTTGATACGTTGTGTGAAGAGAAATGAGATAGAAGACCGGCGCCAATAATAGCACCACCTGCAGCTAATTCGGCACCTAAGCTCAATGGTGCATTGTTACTGTTGTTAGGGACAATATCGTGGCTTTCCTGTTCGGCTGCGGATGTTGCTGATGCGGGTGTGATTGCGGCTTCGCCAGCTGATCCACTCTTGGCTGCGTTCAGCTCGTCTCCTAGTGAACGTGCCATGGAGTCTTTAACATTAGCATTAGAATTAGCAGCAGTACCAGTAGTAGGTGTTATAGATATAGACGTGGATGTAGAAGGAGAGGTAGGTTTTTTAGTTGAAATTGAAGGGGAGGGGTTTTTAGACTGGCTTTTGGAGAGTTCGAGTTCGAGGGAGGAATAGCCAGGGAGGATAGGGGAAATTTGATCATTGTCACTCTCGGCGCTCAGTTCACTGTCAGATGAATAGACGGAGGAGTAAGTATAAACAGATGCCCCCGCTTGAGACAGCTGTGAATCCTTGCGCTTTCGGCGTTTCTCATTTTCCGATGTTTCTTCAGCAATATCATCCCCACCTCTATGATGCCGGCTCATGCTTCGAGTCTTTCGAGATTGGTGTGCTCTTCGCTTTGCTTTGTGCGATTTCCGAGTGGGTGCGTCTGTGGGACTAGTACTACTATTATTGTTGTTATTGGTCACTCGTCCAGGTGCTCCGGCATCGACCCACAAACGAGGGTCATTCTGGAACTGCTCAATCGTCTCTTGTGACTCGGACAAGAGTTTCTTGAGCTCGAATTTTTCAGCCTTTTCTTTATGCAGATGGGAACGTAAATTGGAGACCATTCGATGGGCGTGACCCAGCGACGTCTTGAGAGTTTCGACTTCTAGGGCTTGGTTGCGAGTAGGGGTTTGCTTAGGGGAGGGTGGTGGTGTGGTATTGGGTGAGCTTCCTCCTCCTTCTTTGGCAACATTGGATAACTCTGCATTGTTTGCTTCTTCCGAGGCTTCTCCTCCTGTACTTCTTGCCGAGGGTCGTAAGTCTGGATCACTGCGTTTGGCAATTTTCGATTGGGCCTTTACGATTGCTAGTTCTGAAGTGAGGGCTTCGATTTGCTTGGACTGTTCGCTCTTTTCACGTTGGAGTCCCGCAGATTGGCGGCGGATTGCGGACATGTCCTGCTCGTGGCGATTCTTCATCAGGTCGACGGTCGCATTTAGCTTCTCTTCACGATCCCGAAGTTGTTCGATTTCGGAAACCAGTTGATTGAGTTGCTTTGAGAGTTTGTTCTGCTCACTACGTGCTTTGGAAAGATTTTGTTGAAGTTCGGTAACGCTGACTGTGAGTTCTTGCTTGGCAAGTTCGAGGTTCCATGTTTCCTGCTGAAGCTTTTCTGTCAAACGTGGTACAAGAATATATATACAATAATAATAATAACAAAAACGTTTTATTTTTTATTTTCAATTTAATTCAATTCAATTGTTCCTCTTACAAAGCACGTTCCACCTTACCTTCATTCTCTTCACGTTGACGGAGCTGCTTTGCCATGGACTCTGCGGCTCGTTCGAGGTCTGCTTTTTGGATTTCTAGTGCTCGCAGCTGTTCTTCCTTTTCTTGTAAGAGAGCTTGCATCTTCCGGACTTCCAACAGCAGCCCCTGACCGATTTCGGTGGCGAATTCAATGTCGGTGTTTCGACGATCGTTATTGGGTATTTTTGATCTTCGTTTGGTGGGGGTTGAGCCGGTGAGTGACGGTGGAAGAGGAAGTATTGAGGTTGAGTCATGCCCATGAACGGGGGGTAGGAGGGTTGAGGATGAAGGGCTAGGGAGTGGTTCGAGGCCGGTTGAACGTTGTCCCAAGAGCTTTGATAATGTAAATTGTTTTTGATTAGTATCATTTTATTTTCTTGAATTTTGATTTTGATTTCGGTTTTGGTTTTGATTTCGATTTCGATTTTGATTTTGATTTTTGTTAATTTTTTTTTCAATGTAACATGTTGTCGATATATACATATATACATAATTTAAATAATAAATCTACAATAATGATACTGGTGAATAAGTAGATAGATAGATAAGTACCTTTTCTTTACGGAAAGCTGTTAGACTTGGTGAGAGAGGATTGACTCTATGGTTACTAAAATCACGCTCTAGATTGCGAAGTTTCTCCATAGTTACAGGCGGTAAATTATCCATGGATGGAGCCCGCTGTTGATTATTCTCATAGCCGGCCTGTTGTGATGGTTGTGATGGTTGTTGTTGCTGCTGCTGTTGGTTGGTGGTTTGTTGGTTGGTTTGCTGATAATCGAGTTCTCTGAGCTTGTCTTTGAGCTGATTAATTTGTTTTGCAAACACGTTTTTTTCAATTACACTACGAGTCGCTTGCAGTTGTTTTTCCTTTTCTGCAAGTTGTTGCTCGAGTTCATTTCTGGGATGAGGGGAGGATCGGGCTGATGCCGATGTAGAGCTTGAAGGTGTAGGCAGCACCGGAGGGAGGGTACCTGATGTTGGTAGGGACAAGGAGTGTTTGGGGGGAGACGAGCTCATACTGCGAGATGGCGGGGTGCTGTAAGCATACACGCGCACAGCACAGTGCAACTATGACAAAAGGAAGAATGAAAAAAATAAAAAAAATAAAAAAAGAGGGGCAAAAAGTAAAAAGGTGGCGATTAAAAAAAAATAATGGTTTTTTTTGGTTGGTATGGAGGCAAAGTAAAGAGGTAGGATATTTGCACCTTCAACAGAACACAATGACGTCGACTATGTTCAAAGGCCCGCCTGTTGTAATATATATATTTGTGTATGTATATGTATATGTATATGTATATGTATATGTATATGTATATGTATCACTGTGTGGTCTGATGAATTCTATCCATGACTAGAGGGCTTGATTTTTTTAATAATGATAATAGAAATAATTTATTACTACTACTGTTATTAAATGAGCAAACAAACATTTATTGGTTGGTTGATTTATATTTATGTATACAGAATATAACAACTACCAAAAATGCAGTAAAAATACCTAATGAATTTCTTTAAAGAATGTTTACGATAATAGTAATGAGGATAAGGATAATCTTAATAATCATAATGCTTATCTCTATAGTTACCCATACCTCAGGTTAAAGAAGTTCTGTTGAAGAATATGTGTAAGTTTGTTGTTAAGATTACACAATGAAACGTGACATTATAGTGTTTTAATGTACTGTTCACAATCATGGATATTAAGTATATAAATGTATGTATGTATGTAGGTATCTTACTTGTAGAAGTCTGTAGAACTCTATAATATTATATATAGAATAAAGAATATGTCTACAGCTCTATTTACTGCGAGACTGTATCTTATTTGAAGATTTTTTGGGGAAAATGGAAAGAGGGGGGATGGTAAATATGCATGTGTTTCATCTTACTGTCAGGCATTCCATTAAATTCAACCAATAAGATAATAATGTAGTAAAAGAGTAATGTAGTAATATAGTAAGAAAAAGAGATGTTGCTACTTGAAATATAAAACTATACATATATATGCGTATATGTGTGTATGTATGTATGTATGTAATGATATCTGAAAAACACAAAGTAAGAATCTTGAATAGTCTTAGTATATTCAAGGCTTGACAACAGCAGTACACAATCAACACCTTTGAATCCTTGGGGCCAATTCAAGATAGTCAAATTGTAGGTTAGTCATTCCTCAAACTCACCCCTTCTTTTATTCTTATACTTGCACTTGTTTCCTTCTTTTTAATACATTAATATCCTGCAACCGATCGACAGATTCCCTTTTTATTGGGCATTTTAAAGAAATAATATATATATAATATAAGGACAGCTTCTTTTACAAAAGTACGTCGGTATCACTATGGTAGAAGGTTACTTTTTTTTTCTGGTTTCAAATTATGTTTTGTTTTTGGTTTCATATGCTTCAATTACCTGCAGAAGATTAATGCACTCAAAAGAGTACATTTACAAATAAAGACGGTTGTCCGATAATTACTGTTTGTATTTGATGGTTCCAAACTTAACAGTTACATAGTGATACAAATAAACTATCTTTTTTTCATAAACACAAAATGTCTTACAGAAAAGATGAATACATTTATAAACAGCCCAGAATAATAATCATAACATAAAAAGGACTTGTATTTTATCTTGTCTCCTAGGATACTGCAGATTTTACATATATTAAATGCACACCCAAATATATATATATATATATATATATATATAAGAGATAGAGATAAAGAAATGATTAGGATAATGAATTGAAAACATACGCCTTTATTGTTTAATACAATTGCTATTATTATCATTACTATTGGTTTTTTTGGTTTTATTAATTAAACTGTAAAATATTCAGTATTAAAAAGAAAACAAAACATAATACTACAATTTGGATTTCAATTAGATTCAAATATATATATGTATTTATTCATTTTATACAAGGCCAATTACCCCCCACACACAGCAGTTATTGGCTTTTATTCTTTGCGTCTTCATATTTTGTCTCATGCTGTACCACCACACTACTAAAGTAACCATGGGTACAATTTGGGTCTTTTTTTTTGGGATTATAGCAAAATTACACAGTTACACCAAAATTACAGTGAGTTACGATAAGTTACAAATAGTTATAAGGAATTACAGAAAGTTCCGATAAATTACAAGGAATTATGAATTAAAAATAATAATGTTCAAGGTGAGAAAGGATCCTAGCTGTAGGAAACGTTAAATAAACTATATACGTATTTACTCTTGTATTGATACCACGTTTTGTTAACCAGTCCTTTGTTCCTATAGTATATTGTCCATCACGATATTTATTCTATCTATAATTATACTAATAAAGCACATAATGAAAGGATTTAATGAATGATTGTCAAGCATGCAGGGCTAATTAAAAGGATATATCGTATTATGATCTGGATCTGACATTTGTGACAAATAATCTATTGATTTTCTTGCTGTTGACATAGAGTAATGATAAAGAAGCCTCATGCCTGTTTGCTTTTGTGCAATAGAATCTCTATTCGAACAAAGCACTCCGTTCACATCTAATATACATTATCTATTTTTTTTCTTTAATTTTGACAAGACTGACTATAGACTGTTTGAGTCTTCAAAAAATATGCATGTGTCCAAACGTATAAAAGTGTTTTATAAATTTAAACGTCTTTTTTTCTTTTAAAAAAAAAGACATGCTAGAATGTGTATATCAATAGTGTTCCTGGCATAGTTTTTGTAATAGTTACTGAATACAAAGAAAGGCATATAAAAAAGTATAGCTAATAGTGAATGACATCATTAATACTTGCTGTCACTGTTATAAATAAATAACCAAATAAATAAATACTTGAAATTAATTTTTTAGTAACTAAAGGAGAGGATAATTAATTTCCCCTAAATAATAGCACGTTTCTGCTTGTTGTGCACCACAGCACAATACTTAATAAGCTATTGAACTATTGAACTATATATAAATAAATGTTAAAATGCACAAATATAGGCATATTATAAGTACCGTTTTTAGCTTACAAATGAAAGAAAAGGTTTCATGGTGAGGTAATGATTGCAATGGTAACTCAATAAAAAAAGATTACAGAATATTGTACAATATTTCACTGAATAGGCCAATTATATTAAAGAAAAAGAGATATTCTTCATGGAACTTTTGCTTGCTTTTGGGCACACGAAAATAAACACCCAAAAGTAAGATGTCGACGTACTCCTTTAATCAAAATTAGCAGTGCCAAAATTAAAAAAAAATAAAAAAATTAGATAATCGTACAGTAAACATTCCTTGTCAAATTAAAGAATTGTTTGTGGAATAAACAATTGAATGCTATACTGTTGATTTAGTCCGTGAATTTGCGTAGATGTTGGTATCGATACTAGGAGATGATGTTCTGTTATGTGTCAATAATATGTAATATATGCTTTCTCTATCAACTAATTGAATATGCTATACATAGCTATAGTCATAATTATAATATTTAGTACTAGTTGCTAGTGTATTCTTTACGCACAGATAGTGTCTATTGAAACGCGCCTACTTTTTAGTACAATTCCAGAATATCGGTAATTTAATGGGATTCGATATCAGTGATATGTGCTTTCTTGATAAAATACAAAATTAAGAGTACCAAAAGAAAAAACAAAAAGATGACAACCATATATACATAGTAAGTGCGTTAGTAAAGCGTAATATAGAAGTAGCCGTGATATTTTTTTAGGTTCTTTCTTTCTTATCACTGGATTATTCATTAAGTAAGGGTACATTAATAATGGACTGATTAGACTTATACAAATGTACCAGAAGTAAATAAATAAATAAAAGCGTTTATCAGCTTTATCCCAAACTTGTGTAGTAACAAAAGTTCGGGTTCTCATGGTTACATAAAAGATACCTTATATATGTACTAAAATAAAGTATAAAAATAATAAGGGTGGTAACCATAGTCGTACATGATCCCAACATTCTCCCGAGTTATACCACATAATATATTGAATCTCTTGGCTTATAAATCAATTGTTCTTTGATAAGTTCCAGTACTTTCTGACAAAAAAAACAATAATAGAATAGAATAGAAATGCAGATAGATCCCTTATCTAGAATTGTTTAAATCCCAACGATTAAATATACAAGCTCTATACACTATAAAGCATCTCATAAAAGCTAGTTCTTTAGCAACAAATCCTAGGTGATTAATATAATATAATAAATAAAATAAAATATGGACAAATATTATATATTACATTGGTGCACCCAGTTCTTGATCATAGTACGCAATCTTTACCTTGTCTTGAATCATTTTTATATATATATATATTGTATTCTGTAATACAATCCCCGAAATGCTTACATACGTATACATATATTATTTATATACATTAGTATTCCAAGGTCACACTATGTGACGCGATTATATCTATCGTAATACGAAAAATTAAGATTTTGACAGAGACATTAAAAAGGCTTCAATTTTCGAGTGATATGAGCATTTACTTTCTCTTCTTCACATAACTGATAACAATAATGTCTGCCGTCCCTATTCTCAAGTTGTAAGTACTACTGCCCTTACAATTGTAAAGAGAGAAAAAAAGAATTCGAAAAAAGTCATTGTCAAATTGCTTTAACTAACGACTTCTTTCTATCTATTGATATGCGCTTTCAGGAACACTGGCGCATCTATTCCCGCTGTTGGTCTTGGTACATGGCAAGCAAAGCCCAACGAGGTTTACCATGCTGTCCTCGCTGCACTCAAGGCTGGGTAAGTTTAATATACAGAATCTGATATAAATTGCAAAAAAATATTTGGTGGTCTAATTCAAATCCCTCTTTAGCTACCGTCACATTGATGCTGCTTATATCTGTAAGTTTCCTTTTTTTTTAAAAAAAAATCTATATATATATACAATATAACAAGAAGCTGGCTGATCTGGAGTTCAAGGTTAATCAAGCATTTCATTAACAATAATGGCTATAATCGATTAGACGGTAACGAAACCGAGGTCGGTCAGGCCATTAAGGACAGTGGCATTCCTCGTGAGCAGCTCTTTATCACAACCAAGCTCTGGAACACTTTCCATCGTCCCGAGGATGTGCCCAAGGCACTCGAGCTTTCTCTCAAGAACCTCCAACTCGAATATCTTGACTTGTACTTGATCCACTGGTAATAAATTTGTAAAATATATCAGTAGTAGTAATAGTAGTAGCAGAAGTAGTAGTTATTCTTTTCTTTCTGTGTGTATTTGTGTGATTGGGAGGACAGTGATATTTATAAGACTCGTTTAATTTATTAGGCCTGTTGCATTTGCCGCCGGAAAGGACAATGCTCCCCGAGGAGAGGATGGCAAAATCCTCACCGACTCGACCGACTTCACGGAGACCTATGCTGTGAGTATATTGGAGGCATACGGCCTTATTTTTTTCTGTTTAAATCAGCGCCACTAATCACATATGGATTTTCCTTTTCGCTTTACAGGCTCTCGAGAAGCTTCCTAAAGAAAAGGTTCGCGCTATTGGCGTGAGCAACTTTAACATCCCTAAGCTTGAGAAGCTCCTTAAGACCGCAAAGGTTGTTCCTGCCGCTAACCAGGTATGTATATATATATATATATAGACGTGTATGTGTATTTCTTAAACTCTGTTCAATTAACGTATCTTTATCTCTGTCTGTGAAAAGGTTGAGATCCATCCTTATTTGGTCCAGGATGATCTTGTCAACTTCTGCAAGGAAAAGGGCATCCTTAGTAAGTTTTGATAGTTGTTATTAAGCATGGTTTGTTATGAGTATTAAATGGGTTTGTTTCTTTCTCTCTATCTCTCTCATTGTGTTTAGTCACCGCTTACTCTCCTCTTGGAAGCACAAACTCTCCTTTGCTCAAGGACGAGAAGGTGGTATGTATAACACAGCTGAGTTACACAACTGGCTTGCATGTACAGTAAATTAATTGTACTGTGTGAACCTATCCTTCGTATTCTCTAGATTGCTATTGCCAAGAAGTACAACAAGAGTGCCGCCCAGATTCTCCTTGAATGGGGTGTCCAGAGAGGCTATGCTGTTATCCCCAAGTCTGTCACTCCTTCGCGTATTGTTGAGAACATTAACCTTAGCAAGATCAGCGATGAGGACTTCAACGCATTGAACAACATTATTGGCGACAACTCAAAGCGTATTGTTGATCCCTATGATTTCTGGGGTATTGATGTCTTTGATAGCCATTTGTAAAATATTCTAGACCTATAATCCAATCCTTTTGTTTTCTTTTGTTTGCTGTCAATTAGCGTTCTATAAATAATAAATAAATGAATGAAAACATAACATATCCATAACTTTTACAGCCTCAAGCTTTGTGTGTAGTTTGAATTGCTTTTTAATACATTATCTGATATTGATATTGGTATGACGCTAATACAGTATCTTGAATTTACCATGCAATCTTTATATATATATATATATATTAGGGAAGGAGTAAGGAAAGGTGGGCAAATACTTTTCAGTATTAACCAAGATACAAATTTGACTAGTTCATTGTCAAGACTGTATATGTAGGACTGTATATCTGTGTCCCTATGTGCGCGTTTGTCTTTTTAGGTTTCTCTCTCTAAAAAAAGGGTAAAAATTGCCTTTCCTGTATATATACAGTAACCCAAAACACTAAGAAATGACCTCTTTTGTCAACCTATTTGCACAAGAGCTTGCATCATATTTGATCTCAAATATGCTTTTCAAACATACGTAAAGGAGTCATAATTCATGTATATGTATTTTCGTTGATTTGATTTAATAAAATATGCTCCTGACTAGATTATTTGTGCATTTAGATTGGCTTGAGTATGCACACACCCATCTACCCACATCGGTAAGTAATTTCTTGTTCTTTTCTTTCTTTATTTTTGTTCGGTGTCTTGAGGCGTGATTTTTGGATATGTTTTCATGTAGATATATTTTGTCACATATAGAAGAAGTGGTATTATAGGTCACCATCAAATAAACCTAATATTTTCACACTTGTTAATTGTTTCTGATGTGATATTACAGAGCATACTGTATATATCCAATTTACTTACAAGACATCTGTACAAATCAAATCAAAGGGGAAACAATACTAGGATGATAAATGGTGAACAATAGGAGAGCGAGAGTAGTTGGAATGGCTAGAAAGTATTAGGAATGTCTTATATTTCTTTCTATTCCTTCGTTTTCTTTCATTTTTGGGTGGTGTGTATAGGAAACAGTTATTAAGATACAAGGTCATCATTCTTTACAAACTACATTTATTAAGGTGACCTTGGTTTCTGTATTCCGATTTGGACGTAGTCTTATCAGTATAGTCTTGGCCTTTTATTCTTCTCCACTTTTATTTATTTTTTGGTACACCAAATATTATCCATTATCATGGGAGCGGACAGCTACAAAGCCTGCTGGGAAGGTATAATGAGCCTAGACCGTATAATAGTTGTTCTGTCTATTGTCTATGGTGTAAGATATATATATTTCCACAAAACCCAACAAAATACAAGTTGATGTTGATTTGTTCTTACTGATGGCTGTTTTTTTTTATAAAAAACAATTAGATAAGAGCAATACAACAGACATGGGGGGCTCTGGATAATGAATGGCCTTGTGAGTGGATATTTCATACCATCTAGAAACAGCTCTTGATTGAGCATTGTTTTGCTTTCAATTTGTAGCTTCCTTCGATCACTTTGTACGCCCAACAATGTACATGGCTGCCATATTCAGTGTTCTTTTAGCCCTCGTAGCACTAACAGCCGCAATTGGAATTTTCAAGGTAAACCTAAAAAAAAAGCGCAGGGGGAGAGAGTAAGGTGAAGTGAGGTAAGGCAAGGTGTGAAGAATAACTGTTAAGAATGGTGGCACTAAGAACACAGAGCCCATAATAACAGTTCTTGGGATTTTATAGAAACGATTCTTACGACTCGTATATTTTTTTCCACTTCCTTGTTTCACAATATCCTTGCTAAGTGTTTTCAACGACGTGACAGAATTGGCTTTGATGGTGATAGGCAAAGACTTGTTCTTGGCTGGGTGCGCTAAGGAAAAAACCGAACTTCTTTTGTCTGTGATGCAATCCTGTGATAGTTGTGTTGTCGAACAAGCGTGTAATCGTATATGGAACTCTTCACTGGTGTGGATATCGACTGGGACCATATTCAATCTCGGAATAGATATATGTTTTATTTGCTGCCTCTATCGGTTCCAACGTCAGCAGACTCAACTAAGCCGTATAATTCCAAAAAATGGTGATGCTTTGTCTATAGAATGTAGACAGAACATCGCAATAGGCTGTGATAATATCCAGGAAGCGTCCACATTAGCAGTAGGACAAACATCTACATCAAAATAGAAATAATTATTAAAGAAGAAAAAAGAAGAAGAAACAATGCATGTATATACATAGTCAGGAAAGTTGTATTTACGTATTTAAGTATTTCAATATCCATCATAAACAGCGTAAACAGTATTAA
This sequence comes from Phycomyces blakesleeanus NRRL 1555(-), assembly GCF_001638985.1. Taxonomy (NCBI): domain Eukaryota; kingdom Fungi; phylum Mucoromycota; class Mucoromycetes; order Mucorales; family Phycomycetaceae; genus Phycomyces; species Phycomyces blakesleeanus. The sequence continues at coordinate 233,877 of NW_017265162.1, forward strand.
ATTGATATCCATTACATAACTTTAGTATGCACATAGAATACTTTACAAATTGAAAAGCTTTATATTGTTTAATGAAGAAAAACCCAGATTTCGTTCAATAGTATATATGCGCATTTTTTGTCTTAATCTTTAGAGCCACCAAGCAACTTAACATGATCGGACTATATTTCTGGAAAACATCCTTAAGTATAGTGCCCTTGATCAAAATCCCCATGGGTATATTCGACTTTTGTGATTTGATTTCAAGATAGCTATCCTTATTCAAATTGATTATGTTTTACTATTGTTTTTTTTTGTTTACTTTGCTTTTATATGAGCTTAACTAATACTCCTACATAAAGCACCAGAATTCATTCTTATCTAATTTTATAATAATGCTTATGTTTTGTAGATATACAAGTGCAAAGACAATAAATGTAAACTATATAAAAACAACATAATTTTGTATATGATATATTTTTGTTTGTTTATTGATTGATTGGTTAAAGAAAAGTCTTTAGTATATACATTCTACATTTCCATCCAGGGAGAGTCCATCGGTGCTCCACATCTTGTTCTTGTGCTTCAAAATCTGCTGTAATAAAAAAGAAAGAAAGAAAAGAAGTATAAAAGTACATACCTGCAAAAACAAACACGCAGAAAAAAACGGACCCAACGAGAAAAAAAAACTAACTAAAACACAATACGAAGTTGGGGACATCTCACTTATACGACATCCGGTGGATCAGCACAACACCGAGATGAAGGACGACTAAGCATCAAAAAAAGAAGTTGGCGCAATGCCTTGAAACCTTCGGCCTCGTACTCAGAATCCTGGACACCACCAGAGCTCAGTCAGGGCCCCGAAGGTCACCCCGTTGGCTTGAACCTCGTTATATACAAAATAAGAACAAGATAAAATGCTGAGATGTTTTGCTTTAGCTTATGTTTTGGAACGATTACTCACCGATTAAGGAGTTCACCAAAGTACTTGCGCACTCTAATGAACTCGCCCGCTGGACCGCTATTTTTTTTGGAAGAAAAATATGCAGACAAAACACGTTAGTATCTTTTCATGTCAAGTTGGTAAGTAGTAAAATGGAAATTAGTAGCAGATTTTTGCACACAAGAACAAGAGCAGGAGTGTTTTTCTAGGCTTCTGGTTATGTCTTTCTGTCAGTCTATTGCAAATAACAAATAAAGAAGTTAGATCTTGCTCAACATTAATGCACATGAGGTTGGTAGCATTAGCCATTCACTCGTTTTCTTGCATCTGTCAAAGTTGAAAATATGGAGCGCCTCTTTAAAAAAGAAAAAGGCGAAAATATGTTCAGGTTAACTTATGACACCGAACGGGACATGTTTGAGCTGGCTTTAACATGCTGGTGGTCTTTACATTCGTTACTTACCTGGTGTAAACGTAGACAGACCTAAAAGAAGGGAAATACAGATAAACAGACGCGTATGCCCTTGAAATAAATTTTTCCTACGCCAATATAGATGACATCATCATCTATTTGTGATGCAAGCATTCTTAGCCACTGTGAGAAAAAAATTGCGCTTCAGGGGGTGATTTTAAAAAAATCACATGCATTCTACAGAATCGCCCTCTGAATCACGCCTTTTTTTTTACCGCAGTGGTTATTTTGCTCTAATAAATTCTCTCACAGTGGCTAAGAATGCTTGCATCACAAATAGATGATGATGTCATCTATATTGGCGTAGGAAAAATTATTTCAAGGGCATACGCGTCTGTTTACTTGTATTTCCCTTCTTTTAGGTCTGTCTACGTTTACACCAGGTAAGTAACGAATGTAAAGACCACCAGCATGTTAAAGCCAGCTCAAACATGTCCCGTTCGGTGTCATAAGTTAACCTGAACATATTTTCGCCTTTTTCTTTTTTAAAGAGGCGCTCCATATTTTCAACTTTGACAGATGCAAGAAAACGAGTGAATGGCTAATGCTACCAACCTCATGTGCATTAATGTTGAGCAAGATCTAACTTCTTTATTTGTTATTTGCAATAGACTGACAGAAAGACATAACCAGAAGCCTAGAAAAACACTCCTGCTCTTGTTCTTGTGTGCAAAAATCTGCTACTAATTTCCATTTTACTACTTACCAACTTGACATGAAAAGATACTAACGTGTTTTGTCTGCATATTTTTCTTCCAAAAAAAAAATAGCGGTCCAGCGGGCGAGTTCATTAGAGTGCGCAAGTACTTTGGTGAACTCCTTAATCGGTGAGTAATCGTTCCAAAACATAAGCTAAAGCAAAACATCTCAGCATTTTATTTTGTTCTTATTTTGTATATAACGAGGTTCAAGCCAACAGGTTAACCTTCGGGACCCTGACTGAGCTCTGGTGGTGTCCAGGATTCTGAGTACGAGGCCGAGGGTTTCAAGGCATTGAGCCAACTTCTTTTTTTGATGCTTAGTCGTCCTTCATCTCGGTGTTGTGCTGATCCACCGGATGTCGTATAAGTGAGATGTCCCCAACTTCGTACTGTGTTTTAGTTAGTTTTTTTTTTCTCGTTGGGTCCGTTTTTTTCTGCGTGTTTGTTTTTGCAGGTATGTACTTTTATATTTCTTTTTTCTTTCTTTTTTATTACAGCAGATTTTGAAGCACAAGAACAAGATGTGGAGCACCGATGGACTCTCCTGGATGGGCATATAGGATTTATCGACTGGAATTATATATATACTTAATATTTACCTTCAATAAATAAATAAATAAATATAAACATTATATCCAAGCGTGTATTATCCTTGTACTTACCTGTTTACAAAATATAGATGTGCTTTTAAAGCTATAAAAGAATAAAGATATATGTTAGTAATAGAACAACTTGTCACCTTTTCAGTAAATGCACACTTCTTACATTGGTTACCCTTTATATTTATGGAAGAGTTCATTGTTAGTGAATATTGCTATATTTAAGACTTTTAGCTGAGGTCGCATGCCGAATACATATTCCTATTATTTGAAGAGACAGACACTATGACCTCCCCTCCCTTTCACCTTACTTTACACAATTTAATAATATTTGCTTAACAATCATAATGAGTACATGATACACCTACCAGAAGTCTATTTCGGAAGTTTCATTTAAATGAATAAATAATACAGTGTTTCTACTTGGGATTTAGTCAAATTGGAAAATGTCTAGACAAATAGAAATTAATTTTCAAAGTAAACATTTATTCAGAAAACTTACCTGTAATTGTCTAGAGGTCTCAAAGAGCCAAACTGTTTATGTTACAGCGACTAGATTGTTATTGCTGTGGTTATCTATATACAGGTACTCAGATTCGTTAAGAGCATCTTCAGCTGTTAGGTTTCGGAAAGCATTTTATATAGTGTATATTAGCCACACTGAGGATTGAATACTGGTCAAAAAGAGATGGTCAGATTGTACTTATCATATAAAAGAATATCTGGGTTTTTTTACGATCTAAAGTTGTCCTTTCTTTACTAGCCTTCAGAACCTGTAATACATTGTGGCAACGAGATGTTCATACTGCAACATATATGATGACAATTGCTTTGTCAAATTGGAGAGGAACCC